>NC_085871.1:8738057-8790557 GCF_034702125.1 Engraulis encrasicolus
TAAGACTGGCTTAAGACTGGCTTAAGAGAGAAACCAACAGAGGACACAGAGCAGATACACAGCTATCTACTAACATTGACTAGACCCATATGTCAGGGGTAGCCTACTGACATTTCCTGGTGCCTACTCCCAGACCTTGACCCATCCTTCAGGTCAGAGACAACGGGAAGTGTTACCGGTTTGTGGCCGTCCCTGTAATTTATATTAGGTTAAATGATGCTGCCAGACCCTGCTCCTAAACAAACTAAAATAATGGTTACACAAGCTCAAATGGGTTAAACATACTCCACAGAGACAAAGGTTCCACCAGGCCTGTAACAACCACACATGTTTACTCACAAGTTTATTAGTTATGATTATATTTCCAATATAATGATACACACAAGTATGAACACTAATTTCTATTCCACAAGGTAAGAGTATAAAATCATCCTATTATAAAATCACTAAGTGTGCAAAAAGATATATGTTTGTAAAAAATGTTGTAAAAAAGGATATTTGTCAATCTCTTTCTACAAATGTAAGCCAACACAGTTTGTTACAGATTCTAAGGGCCCAACAGTACTGACAGGGCCCATGGAAGGATGCTGATAACATAATTTGTCATTTTGGGGGGGCAAAATTTGAATCTTTCATGGGGCCCAACATTGTTAGCGGCGCCTCTGTGTGACTCTCTCTCTCTCTCTCTCTCTCTCTCTCTCTCTCTCTCTCTCTCTCTCTCTCTCTCTGCGCGCATGCGTGCATGTGTGTGAGGTACTCTATGGGAAAGTGAAAGAGTGACTAAGCACAGATGTCTCAGGGCAATTTGTGGGTGTAGGTGCAACCCAGTGCAACAGTGCACTCTGTGGGGGAAACTAGTATTTGCATTGCCAGGCTTGAGTGGGTCTGCTAGTCCCAGAATAGAGCAGCACTACTGCCAGATGTTCAAGAGTTCCCACGAGATTTCAAAAAGGTGGCATTCGTATTGAGAATGATAGATAACCTGTAGGATGGAAACATGTACAAGTAGAAATTTGAAGTACGACTTTTCTCTTTTTAATTTTTTTTTTTTGTTAAATCATGTGATCCTTTTTAAACATTTTGAGGTCTTGATAAAACGCCAAGCCCTTGGTACTCTTTCTTTTTAACCAAAGTTATGTACTTTCATTGTTGAGTGTGTCACGACCACTGGCTCGTGAGTGGCAGCGCCATAAAGGGAGACCACGCAGATTTTAAACTTTTATACTTTTTTAAACTTCTACTTTTTTCTATTTACTTTTTGGGACTCTCCGAGCGGGGAAGCTTTTCATTGGTCATGAATTCTTGAATATACCTTGTATCCGTATATCCTTGAGCATTTTCACAAAAAAGATTTACAAACATATGTAATATGACTTCACCAGAAATAAAACCAGCATAATGTATAACCCATGGCAGGCCCAGGTCCTTCTTAAGATGAAAATAATATGAAAAGATTTCACCATTTCAAAAACAAAAGCAACGACAAGACTAAAAATCTGATTAAAATCCTTTATTTATATAGAACTGGTGAAAATGCAAGGAAACCTCAAAGCAACAAGCACTTCAGATTCTCAAATGATATGACAGAATAACTAATTAGAAATTATTTTTTTAAATGTCAGTCAGAGCTGCACACACATAGAGGGAGGAAGAGTCCCTATCAGCCACACTCTAAATCAGACTAATGGCATAATGACATTAAAGCAGAGCCTAGGAGCAGTCTGATTTCTTCAGGATCTTGGTGACAGTCTGGGAGCCCCGTGTTGCCTGGCAGGTCACTGGGACGTCCTGGGTCCACTCCTGGAGAGGGAGGGTCAGGGTGCTGCTCCAGCTGTACAGGCCGTCCTTCTGTGGGCCCCAGAGACTGGTCTCCCCGCTCCTGCTGCTCCCCGCTACAGACCAGCTCAGCCTCCAGTCGGACGGGAAGCCTCCGTTAGCCAGGCACATGAGCGTGGCCGAACTCCCGCTGGTGTCCAGGGGGGGCAGCACTGTCACTTTGGGAGTGGTGTCACCTGGGGAAGACGAGGGATGAAACGAGAAAAACGAGGGTCAGATGAAACATCAAAACCAGTCAGAGGCACAAGAGTAATAAAGCAGATCACTGTAATAAAACACGTCACTGTAGCGTTGTTCATTGGTTACTTTTTAATCTGGGAATAATATTTAGTAATATATACGTATGTAAAATATTTCAGAAGGCACAGAGTTTTAGGTTGCAGGTTTCAGGCTTTAGCCTTGATTTCAGATTTCAGATTTTTTTTAAAACTCGGATTTTCTTCTAGATGCACGCTTTTTTCAGTGTGCACGTTATATAGCCTACCTAGAATAACTTTATAAAGACACAGCAGAATCTGCATGAATTAAGCGCAAACTACAGCTAACACAATAAAACCAGATGCAAACATTTTGCCATGGGTTTGCACAGTTGTAAAACAACCTGTGATGTAAAAATGTTGCACCACGATGCGTAATGTTGGAACACTACCACCCCATGTGAAGAGTACCCCACTATCCCTATAAAGTGCTCATAGTCATGTACTCACAAGTGCAAAGTAATTTCACCAATAGTATAGCCCTACATAGATGTAAATTCATTAATAGACTCACATATTCCAAAGACATAAAACATAATTACTGCCAAATGTGCACCACAATAAATACAATTTGCACCCATACTGAAATCCTTCACAGTGGGCTACAGTAAAATACTCTCACATTTTAGGAACCCAACAAAAGACACAATTTCACTAACTCCAACTGTTACAGCACGCAAGCCACTTAAAAGGACAAACACATCTGAAAAACACAACAAACCCAAGTCCAATTTTTGATCAATACAACAGACCCTTAGCTAGGCTAGGTACAAAAAATAAAATTCACAGACATAAAATTGTCACTGTAAAAAGCACACATGATTACAACTTGAAGTTGAAACCTGAAATTCAATCCTGGTTAAAATGATTAAAAGGGTTTACTTACTTCCCACGTCAAGTCTGCTGCCTCCTCCAAACGTGTACCACAGTGATACAGACTCATAGAGGCGCCGTACAAAAACCTCTTCACGGTACACTGGGCCTGACTGTGACACTGACTGTGTTGTTACAGTGAGGTGAACATACAGTAGCTTACCAACTCATCTCAAGTTTTGGGATGTTCATGGATGATTTTAGGGTTGACATCCTCATCATTTCCCATTGAAAGGAAATCATTGTTTGACTTCTAATGAATATCCCATGTGTCACTGACACTCAAATATCAAAATGTGAGGCCAGGTCTCTATAATGTTCAGTTTTGACATTTCTTATTACATTTTGACTGGCTATGCTGCAATGAACGTAATTAACACACTGGTCTAGTTTATGTGAGTTTAATGAGTCCAATGTTAGTAGGCCTACAGGTCTATGATTAACCCTACTATGCTATCATATAGTATATATATCATATATCATATCTGACTAATTTCAATAAGTAGGCCTACATGGACGATAACGCACACTGTAAACTGTCAGTGGATTTGGCAATGTATCCTCTGTCCTGACACCTACTGACACACCAGGATGTTTAACTGTTTTGAGTTTCCCCTAAACCATCCAGCACCAAACTCACCATACCCTGTGATAAACATCTACTGATCAGTGGTTCTAAGGGTTGGTCCAGTTCAGTTGTGGACTGGATAACCTCTCAGTTTTACGCTTAATGATGTCAGAGCTGGCCCAAACATCAAATTCTATGGATGTTAGTGTGTTGGTCTAGTCATCATTTCCTCTCATGGCCACCAGGGGGTTGAGAACACACACTGTGGATGAGAATCTGTGGTGGGAAGGAATGGGTGGTGAAGATATATAATTTGCATTAGCAAACTGAGAAATGTGTGATTGAGATCTTTATATGAGAGGGAGACGAGGACTGGAGCACTCAACTCTAGAGGACATTATCTGAAGAAAATGACAAACAACATCAAATCCATCTGGACTCTACTGCTCTGTATCGCAGGTAATGTCTCTGAGCAAAGTAGACTATTTTAGCATTGAACTACACTATATACATTGTACAAATCAGTGGTGTTCTGTGTTTTTCATTTATTTCAGTATGCAGAGGCCAGTATACTGTGACTCAGACTCCAGCAGTGAAAGCTGCTCTTGTGGGACAAACCATCACACTCAACTGCAGGACCAGCAGCCCCAACTATAGTACCTACTTCTCCTGGTACCTCCAGAAACCTGGAGAAGCTCCTAAACTGTTAATGCTCTATATAAACGACCGCTATGGATCAACTCCCAGTCGCTTTGTTGGTGGAGGATCCAATAGTGGCAGTGACTTCACTCTGACCATCAGTGATGTCCAGGCTGAGGATGCAGGAGTTTACTACTGTCAGAGTTTCCACTATCCCAACAGCAAATATGTGTTCACACAGTGATAAAGCGCCGTACAAAAACCTCCCTCAGTCAGGCTCCACATGACTGCACTGCTGCTACATGAGCTCAACGCAGGTGCTGAGGGTTGTGTGTGTGTGTGTGTGTGTGTGTGTGTGCGCGCGTGCGCGCGCGTGTGTGTGTGTGTGTGTGTGGTGTTGTGGGGTTCACATGTGTTTAAAAGCAGCATATAGCCCAGCATATGACATGGTGCAGTAATAACCTGTTAGAATATATTCAGTACACGTACCAATGTCTCATGTAGATGTGTAGACTAAATCAGACACACTATTAGGGCATGAGTGGATACATAACATTTATTCATGCATTTCATGTGATATTCCCAATCACAGTAGTAAAGCAGCATGAGGGAGCTGCAGGACCTTCAGCACCATGGACAGCAGCAGAGGATCGAGGGCAGGTGGAGTAGAGTGGACACAACCAAGAGGAGCCAAAGGGGGCAGTGCTGATCCCAGGACAGCAGTGTGGAGGATGGACTCATCTGGAGCAGCAGACAGAGGAATACATGTGGAAGCACAAACCCTACAAGTGTAGTTCCCCAAACATTTCTATTCGATTGTTATGATAACTCCCACTATGTCCATCTGACGAGAGCCAGATTACTCTTTACCCCCAACACAGGCTGATAAGTAGTGGCCTTTAACATAACTAAATAAAATATCATCCATATCCCTCGCCTTGCAGCTGCGGTACAGAATGTCCCCCCAATTACTTTGCTACATGACATGACATGTTGGCTTCTCTCTGCTACATGTTCCACTGACATGTTGGCTTCTCTCTGCTACATGTTCCACTGACATGTTGGCTTCTCTCTGCTACATGTTCCACTGACATGTTGGCTTCTCTCTGCTACATGTTCCACTGACATGTTGGCTTCTCTCTGCTACATGTTACACTGCCATGTTGGCTTTTCTCTGCTACATGTACAGATAAAGGCAGGCAGCTTCCTATTGGCTCTCAGGGGACAGTGGGGATACAGAGTTACTAGTTAGAGCTCCACTCGATTTGGGGAACATGAGAAAGTAGAGTGGAGATATACTGTGCCCAATTTTAAATTAATTGTCACATTATGCTGTGAAATGTTGACTAGATAACTCCATTATTGTGGAAGATGTCTTTAAAAAAAGAATTGTATCACTGCAGAAGATATGAAGTCTTGGGGCAGAATTAGCAGTAGCATTACCTTTAAAAAAAAAAGCAAATGAAGACATTTTAGGGGATAATAAAGGCCTACTGTACTAATAGGATAATGCACACACACACTAGGATTGATCATATGAGGCGAACACGCCTCAGAGGAGTGTATTAATGCCTTAAGGCCTGGCACACTTGATGACGCCACTGCAAGAATAAGGTCAGGCCTAGATCTCTTACCACAAATGTAAGCCTACACGTCCAAGGAGCAACCCTGCATGACACGTGGTGCCTGGTAAAGTGTGGTCCTGATCCTGTTCAAGCATCTCCCCCTAGTGGAGGATATCAGGAGTAACATGCCACCTCTTGTGTGGGCTCTGCTCTTGCACTAGCACTGATATGGTAGAGGGCATAATCAGCAACATGCATTACCTGTAGAAAATACAGAGTACACACATGTAACAAAGTTATGGAAGAATACGGGAATAATCATTCCTAAAAAATATATTAAACTTTAACTAGTGAACTGGGAAGGGCTGATAATAACATTACAGTAGAGGGAGCTTTTGGATAGTGCACTGTGCTTGAGTGTGACTCTCTCTCTCTCTCTCTCTCTCTCTCTCCCCCTGTGTGTGTGTGTGTGTGTGTGTGTGTGTGTGTGTGTGTGTGTGTGTGCGCGTGCGCACGTGCGTGCGTGCGTGCGTGCGTGCGTGTGTGTGTGTGTGTGTGTGTGTGTGTGTTTGCACATACTTGCATGTGTGTGAGGTACTCTATGGGAAAGTGAAAGTGTGACTAAGCACAGATGTTTCAGGGCAGTTTGTGGGTGTAGGTGTAACCCAGGAAACAGTGCACTCTGTGGGGGAAACTAGTATTTGCATTGCCAGGCTTGAGTGGCTCTGCTAGTCCCAGAATAGAGCAGCACTACTGCCAGATGTTCAAGAGTTCCCACGAGATTACAAAAAGGCTGCATTAGAATCAGGACTTTTTAGGAGAATGGTAGATAGATAGGATGGAAATATGTAGTAGATGTTTTAATGCACTGACATTTACATGTACATATATGAATGAGAAAGTGGAGGGAAAAGAACAGTTTTTTGAATGTCTGTTTTTATGCATTTTCATTCTTGAGAGCCAGTGAAATTCAGAAATTAAACCAACATACTGCATTAGTTACTGCAGGCCCAGGTCCTCCTTTTGATCATTTAACCATTTTTAAAGAATGACAACATTAAGTCTACGATCTGATTGACTTTCTTTATTAAGAAATAGTCAACTTCCAGAAGGCATCAAAGCAACAAGAACTTCAGATTCTCATATCATATGACAGAATAAAAAATGGATGATTAAAGAAAAAGTCCCTCAGAGCTGCACATGCACAGAGGGAGGAAGAGAGGAAGAGTCCCTTTCAGCCACACGCTAAATCAGAATGATGGCATAATGACATTAAAGCAGAGCCTAGGAGCAGTCTGATTTCTTCAGGATCTTGGTGACAGTCTGGGAGCCCCGTGTTGCCTGGCAGGTCACTGGGACGTCCTGGGTCCACTCCTGGAGAGGGAGGGTCAGGGTGCTGCTCCAGCTGTACAGGCCGTCCTTCTGTGGGCCCCAGAGACTGGTCTCCCCGCTCCTGCTGCTCCCCGCTACAGACCAGCTCAGTTTCCAGTCGGACGGGAAGCCTCCGTTAGCCAGGCACATGAGGGTGGCCGAACTCCCGCTGGTGTCCAGGGGGGGCAGCACTGTCACTTTGGGAGTGGTGTCACCTGGGGAATAAAGACAAGGGGCACAAAACGAGATAAACAAGGTGATGAGATGAAACACAAGGTGTCACCTGGGGAATCATGAAAAAGGAGGAAATGAGAGAACAGAGATGATGAAATCAAACTAGTCACAGGACTCATAGTGATCGCAGTGCAAAGGGGTAATTCTTCCTCCAATATAACAGATAACCGCAGTGCACAGACTGCACACTGCTTACTTTTTAATCCAGGAAAACATATGTAGTAGGCTATATCTATGTAGATTGCATGTATTTGAGAGAACACAGTGAAGTTAAGCTCAAAAGGTGAAACTAAGAACTTTTTTTGATCAAGGCACTACATGAAGTTTATTCATAATGCCATAAAAAATGCCCTCCTGTCTGTGGGAAATTAGCTTTTTGGACAAGTCATTATAAAGACATGTTTAAATATTTTTAATTCTTAATATTTAAGTCCATGGAGTGCATTGATAAAGAAAAGGTCCTCTTTCACCTTTTCAATGCAACAAAAACTTGGATCAAAGAGCCTCCAGTCAGATGTTTTTGCTTTAATATATGTTATGCTTTAGGCTTATATCCCAAGGGACTGAGTGCAATACTGACTTGTAACAAGAGTTTTTGTTAGCTCTGTTCTTGCTCTACAGAAATGCCAAGTTTTCTCTATCTGTATGAATGCTTAATACAATGCACTGCATCCTTAAATACTTACGAGAAGAAAGCAAGTACATAAATTAGCCATGAACTACAGCCAATAAAAAACATTTAAACATATTGCAATGGCTATGTATTTTAAATTAATTCATGATGCATAAATGTCATACCACAATATTGAAAAATGTCCTTCTACTCCAAGTTTTACTACACCCCATGTTAAGAGTATACTGTTTCTCTATCCTCATAAAGTAATCATAGTGCTGCACTCACAAGTGTGAGGTAATGTATCCATAAAATAGATGTACGCATATCAATAATGAAAAGTCCCTGACTCACACACGGCAAGTTATATATAAAAGCTATAGTGTTTCAGTCACATCTGAATGTGTACCACAGTGCAACAAACACTACAGCAATTGCCCCATACCAAAACCCATTGCAGTGTAGGCTACAGGAAATATCCTAACATTTTCAAAAAAACACATAAAAGGGATTCCACTAACTCCAGCTAAGCACACAGGTCACTGCATATCTTTAAAAGTACATACAAATCTGAGAAACACAACAAACTTTAGTCCAGTTTTTGATCATTATAAAACAGACCCTTAAATGCATGTAGCCCATAAAAATAGCTTATTCAAAGCTATTTCATTTCATAATTTTATCAGAGCATAAAGCACATACTATTACAACTTGAAGTTGAAACCAAACATTGAATGGTTGAAATACTTAAAAAGGGTTACTTACTTCCCAATTCAAGTCTGCTGCCGCCTCCGAAAGTCCACCACAGTGATACAGACTCATAGAGGCGCCGTACAAAAACCTCTTCACGCTACACTGAGCCTGACTGTTTGACTGTGCTGTTACAGGGAGGAGAACATAGCTTACCAACTCATTTCAAACCGGTTGCAGGCCTCATTGTTTTACATTTCAATGAAAATGATTCTCTTTTATTTCTAATTCATTGCATGCCTCTTGACACACATATCAGCAGTTAAGGTGATACTTTGTTCAATGTTAGACAGCGTGGATGGAGCATTGTTTTCTGACACCTTGACAGGAGCAACTCGCTATGTCCTGTGATGATCATTGATCTCTGGCTCACCAGGCCCTGATGTGATTAACATGATCTATTGATCTCCTTAACTGGTTCTGAGGGTTGGTCCAGTTCAGTTGTGGACTGTATAACCTCTCAGGGGTGCATTTCTCAACAGCATTGTTGCTAATTAAATGAACTACTTAATTGGTTTCAATCAATGTATTTTACCATCGGCAACCCAAGTTGCTAAGTGGTTAGCAATGACGCTTTTGAGAAACGAGTCCAGTTCTGCTGTTAATGGTGTCAGTGATGGCCCAAACAAGCCTAAACATCCATGCATGTTAGTGTGTTTGCCTGGTCATCATTTCCTCTCATGGCCACCAGGGGATGGAGAACACACACTGTGGATGAGAATCTGTGGTGGGAAGGAATGGGTGGTGAAGGTATATAATTTGCATTAGCAAACTGAGAAATGTGTGAATGAGATCTTTATATGAGAGGGAGACGAGGACTGGAGCACTCAACTCTAGAGGACATTATCTGAAGAAAATGACAAACAACATTAAATTCATCTGGACTCTCCTGCTCTGTATTACAGGTAATGTAATGAGCAAAGTAGACTATTTAAGCATTCAACTATACTGTATACATTGTACAAATCAGTGGTGTTCTATGTTTTTCATTTATTTCAGTATGCAGAGGCCAGATTATTGTGACTCAGACTCCAGCAGTGAAAGCTGCTCTTGTGGGACAAACCATCACACTCAACTGCAGGAGCAGCAGCCCTGTACATAGTATCTGGTTGTCCTGGTACCTCCAGAAACCTGGAGAAGCTCCTAAATTGTTAATGTATTATATAAGCACCCGCTCTGGATCAACTCCCAGTCGCTTTGTTGGTGGAGCACCCAGTGACATTGACTTTACTCTGACCATCAGTGATGTCCAGGCTGAGGAGGCAGGAGTTTACTACTGTCAGAGTGCACACTTTCCCAACGGCAAACCAGTGTTCACACAGTGATAAAGCGCCGTACAAAAACCTCCCTCAGTCAGGCTCCACATGACTGCACTGCTGCTGCTGGAGCTCACTGCAGGTGCTGAGGGCAAGTGTCTGTCTGTCTGTCTGTCTGTCTGTCTGTCTGTCTGTCCATCCGTCCGTCCGTCCGTCCGTCCGTCCGTCCGTCCGTCCGTCCGTCTGTCTTTCTTTCTTTCTGTCTCAGAGTCACAGTACAGGACTGATGATAAGAGACTCTCTCTCTCTCTCTCTCTCTCTCTCTCTCTCTCTCTCTCTCTCTCTCTCTCTCTCTCTCTCTCTCTCTCTCTCTCTCTCTCTCTCTCTCTCTCTCTCTCTCTCTCTCTCTCCTGTCTACTGTTGTATATTAGCCTATTGTCAGCAGAAACCTAGAGCAGCTACTAAACTCCTGGCAGTGACTTCACTCTGACCATCAGTAATGTCCAGGATGAGGATTCAGGATCTCACAGGTGTGAATTACGACTGTGTGTGTGTGTGTGTGTGTGTGTGTGTGTGTGTGTGTGTGTGTGTGTGTGTGTGTGTGTGTGTGTGTGTGTGTGTGTGTGTGTGTGTGTGTGTGTGTGTGTGTGTGTGTGTGTGCGCGCGCGTGCGTGCGTGCGCGCGCGCGTGTGTGTGTGTGTGTTGAGGGGTTCACATGTGTTTAACAGCAGCATATAGCCCTGCATATATATGACATGGTGCAGTAATAACCCAATTAATTATTAAATTAATTTTCACATCATGCTGTGAAATGTTGACTAGATAACTCCATTATTGTGAAGGACTTGTAGAATGAATTGAAAGATTTGAAAGAATTGTATCACTGCAGAAGATATGAAGTCTTGGGGCAGAATTAGCAGTAGCATTACCTTTTAAAAAAAACAAATTAAGACTTTTTAGGGGACATTATATACTGTTCTAATTGGATAATGCACACACACACTAGGATTGATTACATAAAGCGAGCGTGCCTCCGAGGAGTTTGTTCAATGACTAAAGGCCTGTCACACTTGGTTACGCTACTGCAAGAATAAGGTCATGCCTAGATCTCTTACCACAAATGTAAGCCAACACTCCCAAGGAGCTAATGTGTGAACATTTTGCACTGACAGTCTGTGGGGTAGACTCCCAGGATGGCACATGGTGTCTGGTACGGTCTGGTCCACCCTGCATGACACTTTGGTGCCTGGTCCAGTCTTGTCCTGACCAAGTATCTCCCCCTAGTGGAGGATATCAGGAACAACATGCCACCTTTAGTGTGGGCCCTGCACTTGTACAAGCATGCAGGTGCCAGGGAAGAGGACATAATCAGCAACATGCAATATGTGGAGAAATACACATGTAGCAAAGTTATGGGAAAATATATAATATTGGGAATATTGGGAAAATATTGGGAATGGTCTTCCCCAAACCACATTAAACATTGGGAAGGGAAATGTGTGTGTGTGTGTGTGTGTGTGTGTGTGTGTGTGTGTGTGTGTGTGTGTGTGTGTGTGTGTGTGTGTGTGTGTGTGTGTGTGTGTGTGTGTGTGTGTGGTGTGTGTGTGTGTGTGTGTGTGTGTGTGTGTGTGTATGTGTGTGTGTGTGTGTGTGTGTGTGTGTGTGTGTGTTGAGTTAAACTGTGGGAAAATAAAACAGTGTGACTGAGCACATGTGTCTCAGGGCAGTTTGTGGGTGTAGGTGCAACCCAGTGCAACAGTGCACTCGGTGGGGGAAACTAGTATTTGCATTGCCAGGCTTGAGCGGGTCTGCTAGTCCCAGAATAGAGCAGCACTACTGCCAGATGTTCAAGAGTTCCCACCAGATTTCAAAAAGGTGGCATTAGTATCATGACATTTTAGAGAATGATAGACCACTTGTGTGTAGGAGGGGAATATGTAGAAGTAGAAATTAATTTCATGAAGCAAGCATGCAGAAGTATCATAATGCATATGACACATCTTACATTGTCTATGCAGTGTCTTAATGAATTAAGCTACCTGGTACATGATTCTGCTACTTGGTACATCTTTCAACCAAAGATGAAAGAAACATGAAAATATGTCACCTTTGATGACAAAAACAATGACAACAGTAAGTGTAAAGTTAAGTTTTTTTATTAAGTAATACTCAAAATGCCAGAAAATCACAAAGCATTACACTGTTCAGATTCTCAAATGATATGAAAGAATAACACAGAGATGAATAAAAAATCAGTCAGCGCTACACACACATAGAGGGAGGAAGAGAGGAAGAGTCCCTTTCAGACACACGCTAAATCAAACTAATGGCATAATGACATTAAGGCAGAGCCTAGGAGCAGTCTGATTTCTTCAGGATCTTGGTGACAGTCTGGGAGCCCCGTGTTGCCTGGCAGGTCACTGGGACGTCCTGGGTCCACTCCTGGAGAGGGAGGGTCAGGGTGCTGCTCCAGCTGTACAGGCCGTCCTTCTGTGGGCCCCAGAGACTGGTCTCCCCGCTCCTGCTGCTCCCCGCTACAGACCAGCTCAGGCTCCAGTCGGACGGGAAGCCTCCATTAGCCAGGCACATGAGCGTGGCCGAACTCCCGCTGGTGTCCAGGGGGGGCAGCACTGTCAGTTTGGGAGTGGTGTCACCTGAGGAATGAAGACAAGAGGCACAAAATGAGAGAAACAAGGTGATGACTTGAAACACATCAAAACCAGAATCATAAAGAAGCACAAGAATATAAAATATAGCTTAAGCAATAAAACAATATTTAACCATTATGTCTAACCATTATACGACTCGTGATGCATATGTGTCACAAAACAGTGTGTAATGTTGAAAAGCTTTACACTGCTCCAAGCTAAGAGTATCCCACTACCCCCATAAAATGTTCATAGTGCTGCTGTGCTCACAAGTGCAAAGTAAATTAACTGAAGTATAATTTTTATATCGTCAATGACAACTTCTCCCTACCCCCTCAAAACAATTTACACGAACTAATAAAAAAGCTATAACCATTCAGTTGCCTCCCACATTGCATCTACTGCCCTGTAGTTCTAAAACTAGTATTTGCAGCTGTGCAAGAACCCATCACAGCACAACCTATAAAGTGAATCACCCTCACATTTTAATAAGCCAAGGAAATACATGATTTCACTAATTAAGGTCACTCTATGCCTTAATAGACAGACTAATCTGAGAAACACAACAAATTTAAGTCCAGTTGTTGATCACGCTAAAACAGACACTTATAAAACATAATTTCACCACAGCATAAAAGCACACTCCATTGTCACATGAACATTGAAACATTGAAACATTGAAACCTAAAATCTAAATGTGGTGAAAAAGTATTAAAAACTGTTCACTCACCCCCAACTTCAAGTCTGCTGCCACCTCCTTGAACATACAGCAGCAAGTAGTAGTAGTGTAGGGAACAAAGCTTACGGTAACACTTCCAAATAAGGGGCCATAATTAACAGTAAAGTAGCTACAACCTAATACTTCAAAAAGGGTTCATAATCATTACTTAATGCCACATTAGACACATATTAATTGTTATTAATTCATTAGTAAGCACTGCAGTTACTTAACTATTAGATAACTATTACCTTGAGTCACAAGTGAAAAGCATATTATTATTTAACTAATGGATAAGTAAGGGCACAGTTAAGTAGCTATCAGGTCATACTTAACTAAGGACCAAAATTAACACTTACTTAATACAAAAGTAAGGCATAACTAATGGTTAATTAATACATAAATATTGGGTTTTGGGACCCTTATATTAGAGTTGGCTGAGGATAACTAATGGTTAATTAATCGATAGATATTGGTGTTTGGGACCCTTATATTAGAGTTGGCTGCGGATAACTAATGGTTAATTAATCGATAGATATTGGTGTTTGGGACCCTTATAATAGAGTTGGCTGAGCATACCTAATAGTTAAGTAATTAATCTACTGTAGCATCTAGTTTTCACTCGTTCAAATCACTGTAATAATGGCAACAGGAGCCATTATATAGCAAGGATTGGACGTACACTTCTCAATGATGGTGGGGTGATGTGATGTAATTTTTTCATGTACCACTTATTAATTTTAATGGTAAAAACCCTACAATAAATGCAGAACATTATGAAGAGTAATAGTTTTGAAGCGAAACTAAACCATTCCTTTGTGATAATTAAGTTAATGTTTGAGAATATTAGCTCCAAGAAGTGCAGTGCATGATGGGTACGCAATCTACAGACAACAATATTTCGGTATTATTTAATCATTAGATATGCCTTGCTTTTGTATTAAGTAATTGTTAATTAAGGTCCTTAGTTAAGTATTACCTAATAGCTACTTAACTATTAACTGTACCCTTACTTATCTATTAGTTAAATAATTATATGCTATGAACTTGTGACACATGGTAATAGTTATCTAATAGTTAAGTAACTCCTTACTAATGTTTAACATGGGAATTAATAACAATTTATATGTGTCTAATGTGGCATTAAGTAGTGATTATTAACCCTTACTAAAGTATTAGGTTATAGCTAATTTGCTGTTAATTATGGCCCCTTATATATATGGCCCTTTAACATGTGTCCAAAATAGACGGAGCATTTATTGCTTCAATATCAAGGGCAGCTCGCATTGAGGAGTCACAGGACAGATTATAGACAATATTGACTCTTCAGAGATTAACAGGAAGATTTTTGAAGGAATTTGTTGGTTATGAGGCCGCGCAAAAGCATTAAATGCTCCGTCTATTTTCTGGCTGGAGATGGAGCATGCTCTATGGCTGTGATGTCGTGTAATCCATGGCTGGGGTGCATTTCTCAAAAGCGTGGTTGTTAGCCAGTTAGCAACTTGGGTTGTTGCTAATGGCAAATTGCGTTCCAAACAACAAAGTATCTAACAAAGTTAGTAACGATGGTTTTGAGAAATGTACCCCATAGTTGTTAGCCTGTTAGCAACTCCAATGGGAAATTGTATTGCAAACAACAAAGTAGCTAACATAGTAAGCAACTATCGTTTCGAGAAATGCACCCCTGATTAGGTTTGCCGTTTCCGTTGACAGTAGGCCTATGTCTGACCAAAAATCACATACCCATGACATGATAATAAAATGTACAAATGATATGTAGGCCTACCTCTGGACCCTTACATCCAAAATTCAAACGGAAAATGTATTGAATTTACATATAAAATGCATAGTCCTATAGGCATTTGACACTGAAAAATTGAATTAAAAACTATATAACACTATATGAAGCATACAAGGAAAGTAATTGTATCATATACACTATCTGTAAATGCCATGCATAATTTGTACTTTATTCATATAGTCTAGTCATTATAGGGGGTCCACGCGCACCCCCCGTAATTGTTGTTGACACCCATTTTTTTAGACTCCTTAATATGTCTAGTTAACAATAAAAGATGTTAACATCGCTGCAAATTGTCCCATGACTGTTTTTCAGAGGTCATCTTGGAAACTGTGCAATAGCGATTTGTGCAATTCTGACATTTGACTATTCACATAACTTTTGAACCAGACATGGTACAAAGACAAATTAGACCACTTTTCCACATAATTCCAGCATGGGGAATTGATTGGAAGGGTCATTGGGTTCATAAAAACATGTTTAGACTACTTTGTAGGACAAAAATGACTAAAATTGATCAAATATTCTATAGATTCGGACATTAACTAATGTCTAAGTTTTAAAAAATAGTGCAAAGATTACAGAAATTGCAAGCATTTATGACTAAATACATTCCTCGACTTCAGGTGACTTCCATACATACTGTCATTAACATCAAAACATCCCTGCAACCTTTTAAGGCTATACTCAGTCATGGTTGATGCGAAAAGCACAAAATATTAGCAATCTGATGCATTGAGATGCATTGATGACTTGACCCTCCTAAAACTTCTAGCAACAGATTTTTTCAGTGGTTTACAATAGTATCAGATGTACGTAGAACATAATAAAAGTTTACCAAACTCTGACTTTTAAAAAAGGTCTCAATTTCAAGATGGCCGCCAACAGACCCTTTGCATGATCATGACCCAAAAATGACCTTAAAATGACTCAGAACAGTGATATTTGATAAATGTTTTGACCATGTCATATTATAATTATTATATCTGCTTGATGGGTAAGTGATGCAGTTTCATATGAAAGAAGTTCACTACAACTGTGTGGTTTTGTAAAGTGTTGATGGTAGAAAGCTAGAAATTCATACAAAAGACCAAATTTGTGATCCAAACATGTGAAGACAGGACAGGACACACGTGGAATTGCAAAACAGGACAGCATCTGATGTGCAGAGGCACACAAAAAAGGATAATGTGAAACTACTGCAGTGACCACAAAGAAATGCTAGACCAAAGTAAATTGTCAGCAACAGTAATAAAAGCAGTATATATATGTTATGGCATAGAAAACAGAGTGGGTCTAGTGCACATGGCCAGTAGTGCAAAGTACTCTGTGTCCCTCAGCACTGCCCAGAGCATGGAGGAGATGCCAGGAGATATGCCAGTACACCAGGGAACGTAGAGGAGACCATGATGGTTTAATATATCCTGTGTGCCAAGTGACACAGGAAGAGCTCTGCAAAATGAGCTTTACAGGCAACTAATGTAGGCCTACATGCTGCTGTTCAAATGGTCAGAAACAGACTTCATGATGAGGGTATAAGGACCTGGTATCCACACTAAGGTGACCATCTCCGTGACAAGTAAAAGGAGGACATATTTTCAGATGGGGGGTGTGGGGGTCCTCTCCCAAGAAAAAGTGTGTCTTAGATGCAATTTCATGCATTTTAATGCATTTTTGCTTGGCTTAATGCGGTGCCGTACGCCGGACAAGGCACTGAAAAGACAGACTGTCCGTTCTTATGACGGACGTCTGCCACCCTAATCAACACATGGAGCCTATGCTTTCTGAGCAGCACCGTAGGGGGCAGTTTGCATAAGAACAGAGAACATCAAAATGGCAAATTCACAGTCGGCGCCTTGTGCTGTTCATAAATGATGTTGCAGGCAGCATAACAACATTCTCCATGATCTCTCCAGACTTTGTCATGTCTGTCACATGTCTTCAGTGTGAACCTGCTCTCATCTATGAAGAACACAGGGTACCAATGGTGAATGTGCCAGTTTTAATTCTCTCTGGTATACGCAAATCGCTCCCTACAGTACCTAACACCATCCTCTTACAATGACTCTCTGAGTTCACAGCACTCGTCTGGTTTCATTACCTATAAAACCGGCAGAAATATGTCACACTCAGTCCCTGGATTCATCCTTTATCCTAGATTCATCAATATCAATTCAGTCCCACATCAAAATAGTCACCAAATCTGCTTTCTACCATCTCACAAACATCTCCAGACTCACTTTCAACACACACACACACACACACACACACACACACACACACACACACACACACACACACACACACACACACACACACACACACACACACACACACACACACACACACACACACACACACACACACACACACACACACACACAGACCATATAAAGCAACCGTGGTGGTGTTTTCACTATCAAGAATTGTTATTGTTTCTGACCATTTTAGCACTTGACATTAGTGGCCTATAAAGTTCAATCTGCAGGGCCCTGGTAGCGCTCTTGCTGTGGCACCTGGCACAAGGAAGGAGATAGTGATCCCACTGCTGGATTGTAAAACCATCCTATGGCCTACTCCATGTACCTTGGTGTACTGGCATCTCCTCCATGCTCTGGACATTGTGGTGAGGGACATAGCAAACCTTTTTGCCACAGCTCACATAGATGATTGGATGAGTGGCACTAGCTGAGCAAATGCTCATGAAGCAGTGGCATTAGTGCGCTATTTCAGTGACGAAGGGTTGGTGTCCCAGTAGAGAGCCTCACTCATGCATCTTTCCATGGATTTTGTGTAGCTCACTCTCTCTACACCAGTAACAAAACCAGTGCGGTGAAGGGTGTGAAGGGTGTTGGGCTTGCCCTCGGTATTGGGTGTGGAAGTTGACAACAATCTCTTCAGTCTCGCTACCTGTCAGCAGGAGGTTGTTGTGTCTGTACCACATCAACAATGTCAACCAGTCTTATCAACCGGTGGTGAGGATATCCACTAGAGCTCTGTCGTCTGCAAACTCCCAAAGAGGGTTGGTGCTAATAGGTTGTTTAGCACTGAGGACTGAACACACCTTGGGCCCTGTGCTCAGAGTTATGGTAAATGAGGTTCTTGGCATTTGGTGCTTTGCTAAAGAAGTCTTGCTGAATGCTGGATTGTAATCCATGACCAGCATCCTCATATGTCAGGGCATTCTCTCATATTAGTCTTTTTATAGAGATGGATTAGGGCTGGGAGGACTGGAGAAATTGCATCCTCTGTGGAAGACCTGGCTGAGCATACAATGCGATCAAGAAGAAGGTGGATGGGTGTATTTGTTGTTGGATGTGCGACAAGACTAACCCTTCAAAGCATTTCATGATGCTTGGCATTAGAATAGGAATGATTTATTTGGGACAACTTTGATGGTGATAGCTTTGAAACATGATGGGATCATGCCTTGTTGATAAAGAGATAGTTTAGCAAATCTGCTCAGTCTTTGCGCACACAACTTTGGCCATTGGCCATTGCCAGCTGGTTTTCATAGGTTGATCGTGGCAGACACAGAGTTTGACACAGACACAGTGTTTCTCACAGATGTGCCTGGAGATAATGGTTTTATGAGCTTTGATTTTAAATCAAAGTGCATCCTGGGGGGTGTATACTAAGAAGTTGGTTTAGTAGTGAAACAGGTCAAGTTAACCTTGTGTTAACGGCAAATAATTTAATAGAATAACCTGGAGCCCTCATTTTCTTAACTAAATCATAGGTATATCTATTGGTTAACTTAGTGGTTTATTACTTAACCATGTTCTCAGTATACTCCCCTGGCTTAATACTGTATATCAGTGGTTCCCAAACTTATAGCAGGCCGCGTTCCCCCATTTGGGAAACCCTGCTGTAGATGTTGCATCGTTAGTTGTTGGGCATGTTGTGTTACCATGGAAATTAGGATGGATTATTCTGGCAAATTGCAGGAAAATAGCAATGTGCTGGAGCTGGCTGGTGTGTTGCATGTTTTAAAGAGATAATGGGTGAATTTCTTTGTGAGAAATTGTATGCACTGTGCTGCCAACAAGGAGTTAGGAAATATCAAATAAAAGTATGCTGATTCTAAATCTTCAGAACTGCTGAAAAGTGGGAATTTCACATTGTTGTTAACAGTACACAGTAGTGCAATTACTCAGAACATGAACTGATTAAGTCAGAAAACATGGAGTAAAACACCTATATTGCTTGGCTTCACATGATTCTGAGCCAACACATGCCAGCTCTGTTTCACTAATTTAATTTAATTCAATAAGTTTATTTTTATTTATGTTGATAATAGATTTTCTCAATGTCAAAAGGTATTTATAATTACTTACCCATGAAGTAAGGATAGTATTAAGAATATTACATTGTCAAAATGCATATCAAACATCACAATTTCCTGTCATTGTATGGTAATTTTCAGAGAGTGCTCATTTTGTGGGCCTGGTGGCGGCCATCTTGAAATTGAGGCCTTTCTAGTCACCAAAAACTGGGCAAACATTTATTATGTTCTAAGTACATCTGATACTATTGTAAACCACTGAATCTGTTGTTAGATGTTTTGGGACAGTCAATTCATCAATGCATCAGATTGCTAATATATTGTGCTTTTCACATCAACCATGACTAAGCATAGCCTTAAAAGGTTGCAGGGATGTTTTGATGTTAATGACAGTATGTATGGAAGTCACCTGAAGTCAAGGAATGTATTTAGTCATAAATGCTTGCAATTTCTGTAATCTTTGCACTATTTTTGAAAACTTAGACATTAGTTAATGTCCGAATCTATAGAATATTTGATCAATTTTAGTCATTTTTGTCCTACAAAGTAATCTAAACATGTTTTTTTGAACCCAATGACCCTTCCAATCAATTCCCCATGCTGGAATTATGTGGAAAAGTGGTCTAATTTGTCTTTGTACCATGTCTGGTTCAAAAGTTATGTGAATAGTCTAATGTCAGAATTGCACAAATCGCTATTGCACAGTTTCCAAGATGACCTCTGAAAAACAGTCATGGGACAATTTGCAGCAATGTTAACATCTTTTATTGTTAACTAGACATATTAAGGAGTCTAAAAAAATGGGTGTCAACAACAATTACGGGGGGTGCGCGTGGACCCCTCATAATGACTAGACTAAGTACTAGTTTCAATTTTGCACAACTTTTATGTTTGACATTACACAAATTTACCAAGAAATGTATATTTATTTTCATTGGCATATAGAAATCTTGTAGATTTTATTGGGAACTTGTAAATATTGTTTATGATTTTAAGACATCCTTTCCATATGGTTAGGCCTACATATCATTTATACATTTTATTGTCATGTCAGTCATAGGTGAGTGGTTAGGGCATCAGACTTGTAGCCCAGAGTGCCGGTTCGACTTCCAACCTGTTGGGGGGAATAATAACCAGTGCTCTCCCCCATCCTCCTCATGACTCAGGTACCCTGAGCATGGTACCGTCCCACCGCGCAGCTCCCTTGGGGAGCCACTGGGGGCTATCCCCTTGAATGAGTGAGGCATCATTTCACTTTCGATTTCATATAAAAAAAACCATAGGCCATCATAGAATACGTATATCCACAATTCCAAATCCACATACACAATTATATGTATATTTCAATGAATTATAATATAAAATGCATGTAAATTTCACACAAAAAATATACGAATTATTTGTAAATGCCATACACAATTTGTACTTTATTTATACTGGTTTTACTTAATACTTTGTATGAGAAATCACTAAAGGGGCCACTTTCATACATGGCATATTTTTTATACCAGTACTTTTACAAGGATTTACAAGGATTTGCCACTAAGACAGTGGTACATTCTTACAAGGTCTGAACACGTTCTTTTCATAAGGAATGTGTATGAATTTTATATCATTTCCGTATGGGTGACCCCTCACACATACAGTACAAGCCATTTTTGTACTATATTCTGCTTGACTCAGTCCACTGTCTATAATGAAGATGGATCAATGGGCCACACCCTCTAAACTGTGGGCCAGTGCCTAAGAAAAACAATGGGTGGATTCCAATTTGCAGACTCCCGTCCTCCCTTGCTCCCTTCTTCCATGCTTGTGGCCTCTTGATGACGTCACAGACGAAATAAATGTTTTTCAGTATCTCGCAAAAGCGCAATTCTAATGTCATTTTCTTGTTTGAAACGTTATTGTTTTCTCAACGGAGGCGGGGCATCAGCCAAATGCGAGGCCACAAGCACAGGGTGAGAACGGGAGTTTGCATATTGGAATCCACCCACTAAACTTAATTCCACTAAACGTCTTAATTCCATGGGGAATAGAGCTTTTAGCTGCTCTGCTCCTAAGCTGTGGAATGCCCTTCCCCTGACATCCGCAATATTGACTCTTTGCCCCTCTTCAAATCCAGGCTAAAAATCCATCTGTTTCAGATAGCCTTTTCTTTATGACTCTTAAACTCTGTTTTATTTTATTTTATTTTATTCTATTTCATTTTTCAAAAAAATCATATTCATTTATTTATTTTTGTTTAAAATTCTGTTTATGTGTCTTGTTTTATTTTTGTTTCTCTCTGTACAGTGTCCTTGAGAGTTTTGAAAGGCGCTTTTTAAATAAAATGCATTATTATTATTATTATAAACACAAAGAACAGTAATTACACTGCCCTACAATGGCAAAGGGCAGAAACTACACTGCCCTACAAAGGCAAAGTAAGTAAAGGTGCACAGGCTGGGCAGAATTTATTTTATTTTTTTGGCCAAGTTACCATGTCTATTCGAACCCTCCATCAGAAATATACCGGTCCATTATTTAGGTTGTGCAAGTAAGTCCTATTGTGTCACATTTGAAAAGTCATTCAGTCTTGTGTCCTCATGTTCCAGTTGAGCTATAAATGCTGTGTTGATTTTCATGTACTTACGGCATGATGATTATCCGGCACCTTGATTCGTTTTTCTGTCCATCTGAGTTCCACACTATGTGAGCCTTGTGTGAATATCCAGGAGCAAACAAGAATCCAACTGACCTCTTCAGCGTCCTGCTGCTAACTGAGTATCTTTATACTCAGGTGAGGCTTAAGAATAATCTCCATTGACACGTCATACAGTTCTATAATGACATCATACTATGTCACAGACAAGTGACCACATTGGAATACAGTGGCAGCCTAACATGCATTTGTCATGCAAGAGACTATCACCCTAAGGTGAATCTGGCTTGAGTCCTATGCTGAGCCTATACTGCCTTACAAAGGCAAAGTACAGTGACTTCATATTTAGTCAAACTTGAGATTAGACTGAAGATGGTCTTCATTACACCTCCTTGATGTGATGACAAAGCGTCTTGGTGGAAATGAGTCCCTTTTCAGAGATGTTGCCGTGTCATATTTTCAGTAACCACAATATCCAACCTAATACCAAGGCTTTGAAGACAGAAAGACAGCTGACGAACACAAACAGACTCTAGGAAATTCAATTTATTTGCAATATTTTTTAATAACATCATTCCTCAGATAAAAATGCAATGTTACAGGAATATACATCATAGATTAAGTTTAAAACTTGCTTTCAAGGACCATACAGCCTAAATAGAGTTTTTTTTTCTTTTTAATGTATTGGTAGCGTGCGTTAGAAGCAAGACAGACTCTGTCGCCAAGGACAGACTTACGAGTACAGACCCGGACTGTACACCAAGTATTTACAAATTCAACTTTTTCTTTAGATTTTTTTTTACCATTTCACTGTTTTTTGAAAAGAGGAGTAGAAAAGTGATTGAATACTTTGATTCCTTTATAGTATTTTCTTTCCCTTTTTAAAATCTTAATGAAAGAATGAAAACAAACTAACCGCGCCCCCCACCACCCCCCCACCCCTTCCCCAGACTGTGTTTGGAAAACTCCTGTGCACGTTATGCAGAGGCGCCTATGAGAAGAGTGTGAGACCATGTGAAGAGCTCAAGGTCAAAAGGTCAAGAGGTCAGGGGGGGGGGGGGGGGATTGTTGGGTCAGTGACTGAGCTTGTCATGATCATTAATCTCTGAAGGGTTTGCCTACAAAGCTACAGCTTGAGTGAGCGTCAGTGTGCACATCGGTCCCTGGGGCAGATGTCTTGCCTACACCGCCTGTCTTTGGACACATCACACAACCCACCGGAAACTTGGGTTCTTCCTCAAAGCAAGGGAAGAGGATAACTCACTGAAAGACATATGTCAAATGTTCCCTTCATATCTCAAATGTATATGTAGTGTGTGGGTATGTGTGTGTGCACGTGTGTGTGTGTGAGTACTAGGTATTTGTGTCAATTGTGTAAAGTGTGTATAAGTGTCTCATTATGGAACTGTAGTGACAGTGAGATGGAGTTAGCAAGACAACTAAAAGTACTCCATGCAGTCAGAGAAAGGGCGCAGCGCAGAACCACATTCTAACCGACAGAACCACATTCCAACCAACAGAACCACATTGCAAACAACGGACGTTCCAACCAGAAAACCACCGTCTTAGAACCGTGACACGCCCAGATCCGTGCTCAACCTACAGCAGAACCATATCAAAGCATACATGTAAGGTACGTAACTCTGACCGCATCAGAGATGGCCTAAAGCAAATTCTCTACTCAATTACTTGCCCGCCGACCCCTGAAAACCTGAAACAGGACGGCACCAAAACCACAAAGGATATCCACAACTCTGCACACCAACACCAGGAGGCCAGGACGCTCCCAGATTCAGGAAGTCTTAAGAGGAAACAGGCAGTCCAGACAGGAGAAAAAGGAAGTGTAAACTGGTGACCAATGAGAATCATAGATATGAAGACTAGATGGCGTGTTCAGCATTTTGGCGTGGCCCAACACTGGGCACCGCCATCTTAGTCAGGTATAATGATATTTCTCATAGATGTTGGCTACCTATAGGGTAAGGTGCGTATTACCTTGTCACCAATTGATGGCAGCAAAATTACGGCTGAACATGGCGGTGATTTGACAGCTATTCGTTCCAATACAAGGGAGTGGTCAATACGGTATCTAGTGTTCATGCCTATGAATGACAGTCTGACTTCCACTGCCCTGCTCTTTCAAGTTATCACCATCCATCAGCCACACACTGGCAGATACCGAAATAAAGCGCACAATCGACTTTTACGCAAAAACACAACTCCATGTCTGTCTGAGCAAAACTACTCATGTCTGGTTCATCCCTCTGACATAGGACGGCGAAACTCTCCTGCCACTGAGTCCATACTGTAGCTACTGAGGTATTAAAGGTGGGAGAGATGGGAGGCTATGCCCAGGGCTGGACTGGGATAAAAAATAACACTGGAATTTTTAGCTTTAACTGACTCCTCACACATACAGTACAAGCCGTTTTTTGTACTATATTCTGCTTGACTCAGTAGACTGTCTATAATGAAAATGGACCAATGGGCCACACCCTCTAAACTGTGGGCCAGTGCCTAAGAAAAACAGAAACAAACAAACAAAAAAACAACAGCATAAACATCTGGGCACCAGACAAATGCCCTCTATGTCAGATTACCAGTCCTGTGCAGGGCACTGGGTTCCCATGCCCACCGATAACACTGATGAGGGTGATCAGGGGTTATTCCAAGAACATAGTTAAGAGATAAACCATGCTAAGTTACCTAACAGGAAGTGGTAAATCTGCTAATAGGTAGCCTGTAGGCAACATTCAGCAAATAAACAGAGGACTACAGGCTCTTCTATTACATGATTTATGTAACTTCACCTGGTTTACTATTGAACCAATTTTGAGGAATACCCCCGTTGTACCACTACCTGTGCATGAAAGCACTGCGGAGAATGCTCTTGTAGTACTACCTGCAGAGGTGGAACGTAACTAAGTATTTTTACTTCGTTACTGTACTTAAGTAGTTTTTTCTGGAATTTGTACTTACTTGAGTAAAAATAAAAATGCAGACTTTTACTTTTACTCAATTACATTTTTTGATTATTACTTGTACTTTCTACTCCTTACATTTCTAGGAGAAGACTTTGTTACTAGTTACATTTATCCTAGGTTTTCCTGTTGTGTTTCGTGGATATTTCAGTAGCCTCAGCTGCGGGCAGGGAGGCGGGACCAAGCCCCTCTTCCAAATTGACACCCAGACAGAAAATATACTTTTAAAAACATTAACAGGACTCCATAGTCATGTTCAAATAGAACCGAAAACCGTTGCAGACACTTTTTCCTATTGGATCAAGTAGGTAGACATGGAGAAAGACAGCCATTGCGTGAGTAGGCCTACTTGTACTTTTGTACTGAAAAGTACATTTAAAAGTTAGTACTTAGGACTTTTACTTAAGTACGTTTTTGGGAAACAACTTTTACTTTCACTTGAGTAATTTTTTCGCAGGGTACTTCTACTTTTACTTAAGTACACAACTTCAGTACTTCTTCCACCTCTGAGTACCTGTGCTCAGTGGCACTGCGAAGGGTGAACGTGTAGCACTAACTTTGCACCATAGCAGGATGGAGAATGGTATTGTAGTACTTCCTGTGCTTAGTGGCACTCTTAATGGCACTAATGATGCATTCTGGAAATATGTCATTATTGCATTACTCATAACTTTGCAACTTATTTGTGAACAAGAACAACAACAATAATAACATGGGAATCACTTCAGTAGTTCGACTTAATTCATCATTGTAAATTAACAGTCATAAACAGAAGGCTCAACTCTCAAATGCTACACTTCAATATATGTCCATGTGTATGTGTGCGTCTGTGTGTGGTGGGGTTGGGGATCACCGTAATCTGACAATCAAGGCCTATGGTCAGGCAAGCAAGCAAATCAGATTGCCAAAACACTTGCATAAACTGTACTGCCAACGTAGTTCCTGCATATGTCACTTCACAGAGTAGCACAAACCTACATGCAGGCAGATAGCTAAAACATGGTAAGATAAGATAAGATAGGCAGGAAGCAGCTAAGAAAAAGAATGCTAACTTCACCTGCTGCGAACTATCGCCACAGTTGAAATGGGAAAAATTGCTGTCCTTCCAGTTGCCTAACTAACTAGAGTCATCAAGTGTCATTCCAAATAAAAAAGAATGAATTAATTGAATTATTTCCTCCTTTGGCAGTTTCCTGAAATTGTTGCCGTGACAGACATATTATAGGGCAGATGCTTACTTTCTATTGCCAACTACCCAAAATGTCTTTAGTCTGACACTTAATTACTTAGATGTAAACAATGAAGCAAGAAATCAACATTGTAGTATCGAAATGTGATGTTGCTAGATCTATTTATAGCCTATTTTACGATTTCACCGTCTGTTTGTCTCTTACACTAGTCAACTAGCCTACGTAAGCTAAGCGCTAACGTGAAGAAAGTAACTCCAGCCATCGCCATAACGTCAAATACGTACTGACGTCGCAGGACAGCGCTCTGGTTAGGGCCATTTATATGAATGCCTTTGCAAATACCCTCACGACGAAAGTCATAGCTGATCAGACAACTGATTATGTAGGGAGGGAGTCATCGAGCTGCCGCCTTTCAATTTGACTGTGGCCTATATGTTAGCACGTGGGCTATGGTAGTGGAGGCTATGTTTGACCAAAACAGGATGAGCTAGCCTAGTGCGAGCTAGCAGAGACTAAAATAAGGGAGGCTAATATGGGATAAAACTAGCATGACCACGTCTTGATTTGTCGGGGAGAGTCCAAATTTGGCTGTAGTGGTCAGTTAAAAAAAAATCCAATTTGCTTGTCCATTTCATTGGACAACCAAACAGAATTAATACATGACACTTAACATTATTGTATTTAAGTCATGAAAGGTTATCAATATAACAATATTTACAATAATAATTAACAATATAAGCCTACTGTATGTGATTACAATGTTCAGTGTGCTAGTCAGGACTAATTCCCATTTTTGTTTTGCACCCAGTTAAATCTGGTCAGTCCAGCTAAGAGAGGCTAAAGGAAAAATGCTAGGCTCACATAAGCTATGGCAAGCTGGACCAGGCAGGGGTGCAATTCTTGACAGCATTGTTGCTAATTAAGTTAGCAGCTCACTTGTTTGCAATGCAGTTTCCCATTAGCATCCTACTAATTTCCTAACTGGTTGGCAACAATGCTTTTGATAAACGGGGTCCAGTTTGGGAACATTCACATAATGCAGAAATAGGGGCATAATACTGCATGCAGAAATTATGCTTGCATAAATAATCTAAAAAAAGTCACATCTTACCAGCATCAACCGCTTGTGTACGGGGCAAAAATCAGACTGCTAACATTGATTGACCTTTAAGCTACCATTCCCCCCCAGAGACATATTGATATAATTTTATATTTATATAGTCATATATCTGCATGTATAACAATATCATTATAAAATATAGATTATTATGCTGTCCTTTCTTATACCCTCCTGTCCCGCTTTCAGGTCAAATACTCTGTAAAGCTTAGCTTGAGGAAGCGATGCAAACATGGACAAAAATAAAATCTACATCAAAATACTTTCCATTAAAATATCTCTCTATCTCTTTACTACCACCTAATCCTGATCAATCTAGAAGTAAAGCCTATTGGATCACACTCCTGATGCGCTGAGTGTGTGGTGCTAACATGCTGTTAGTCTTTTTCCCCCGCAATTCCATCAAACAAGTCGTATTTTGAAGTGAAGCAAGAAAAACGAATGCCGGTCTCCATAGAAAATAGAGGGGTTTAAATTGAATGTCTATGGCACTAGATGCTACTTGTACTGCTTCAAATGCATTGAATCAAAGATGTCTGACGTCACATGAAAAAAGATCATACCTAGGCTTCCCTCGGCTAACAAGGCATTCTGTTCACATTCCCACTAGCTAGGAGAGAGACTCAGACAGAAAGCAGACATAAGACCTTTTGCTGCTCGTGTCCACTTGCAGGCTACTACGTACATACATAGAGTATGTTGGGGCAGATTTGGTGCTTGTGTTTTGTGTTTGGGGCAGGCTAGTCAGCAGCTTGGGGGTTATTAGTCAGAGGTGGAACAATTGTACAAAACACTGATAGGGCCTGACAAAGTAATAATAGGCCCCCCGCCACCAATATGGGAGGGCCCAGGGGCAAATGCCCTGCTCGCTCCTATTATAGCTCTGCCCCTGGCCTTAGTATATAAGCAATACAAGGAGTGACAAAAACCTTCACCATGCCTACATGAACACTTGTGTCAACAGCTACCTACCCTCTAACGTCTGCCATCCTCTTCCTCAGACAAGATCGAGACAGTGCCCACTGCAGCACCTATTCGAAACACCCTCTCTCCACCACAGTTGAGTATAGTTTAGTTGAGTATATTTTACCCGAAAACCTCCTTTTAAAAAAGAAAAACAGCTCCCGCTCATCACCGGGTCTGCTTGGTAAATCGTCTTCCTCAATCCATCCATGCAAACTGGCCAGTGTCGGCCACCAGGGGCCGCTGTTGGAAGAGGAGTGTTACTTATGGCACATCGTTTCTTCAGGAGCCCTAGAGACAGAGAACACATGAACTGCTATCTGTACAAAAACACTATACACATTCTAAAGGCGCATCTTAAGTCTGACATTCATTAACCATCCTAGACTTATATAGGGATATATAGATTTCATTTATATATACGTGTGCGGTATAAAAAAATATGCAGGCACCGAGTCAGTGGACCGCTTCAATTTTTGGGGCATGCCTGTGATCTTAAATTGATGATCGACTGGGCGGAGCTAAAACCAGATTGCCGACACAACTCGTCCGGAGACACACAAGCCGTCCGATACCCAGAATGCTCTACACCTGCACTAAACCTCACAAGGTATCCCAAAGTGCACTGCTCCCGAGCTAACCGGCACACCAGACACATGTCCATGAAAACAACACAAATTCTCACCCACAGCCTAGTGAGTGTGAGTAATGTGTGACTAATTCTCGCACACACACCTAATGTGAGTGATGTGCCAGTTTCAAAGAAGTCCAGCCAAATGTCTTCATTAAACTCAAGAAGCAAAGTCATCATGGTTAGCAGCCATAAAATGCATGGCAACAGAGCCATAGGCTACTGCCTCCTTTAAAAAAGCAAACACACACCAAGGCAGTAAAGCTCAACAGAGTGACTCAATCCACAATCAAACAATGATCACCGACGGTAAGTGTGTGCATGTGTATTGTAGGTTGTGTGTGTATGCGTGTGTGGTGTAAATCTGAGAGAACTGTTGGTCCATTTTTCACTAACAATACATATAAAGTCTGTTGCTCAGTATAACCCATCTGTTCTAGGAAAATAAGCAAAAAGGGAAAACGATTGATAAAAAAGAAAGAAAGAAATAAAGAAAGCAACCTTGAGGGGTCACAATTCAAAACAGAAAATATCTGATCCATCAGATATGTTTTTTGAACGAAGCGTGCTGCCTTCAGGAGCTGAATGTGCGCAAGATATGCAAAATCATTCCAACACCGTCTGCCCTCTCCTTCAGCCTGACAACTGCAATACTTATAGATCTTGATTATTATTTACAACTTTGATTAAAAAAATAAAACAACTATCCTCAATCTCATTACACATTTTCCTCCCTCGTCTGGAGAAATCAACTAAAGAAAGGAAGAAGAGAAGAAAGAAAGATAGAACGAAAGAACAAAAGGAAGAGAGAAATCAAAACAAAACAGAACATCAAAACTTGGCTCACTGAGGTGGTCAAATGAATCCATGCAAGCATGTACAACTATAAATCAGAATAGAGAGAACTAGTGGTCTTGAACAAGAGAGCTGATATAGAGATGAAGAACCCCACCCCTTTTGCCGTCCATTTCTGGTTTAGGAAGTCATTTTTCCCCCATTCATTTTGTCCTTTGGCATTATGTAAAATGCATTCTTACCAGTTGATGTTAAGTCTTTTACCATCTTTCTCATTAACTACAGTATAAAATAAATAAATGATGTCAAGAAAATATGCCAGCAAAAAAACAAAAAAAACCCCAAACAAAACAAATGTTAAACTTGTTTTCGTGTATCCTCAGGTTTTTTTCCCCCACTCAGAATAAAATCACTTTGCCATCGCTGGTTAGACAAAAAAAAGAAACAGAAAGAAAGAAAAGAAAAAGGCTTAGAATTCTAGAAAAATATGTTCAAAATGTCAAAGAAAAAAAAGGAAAAAATACTTCTGAAATCAGAAAGTGAGGTGAAAGGCGGTGGGACTATTTGTCTCTATATGGCCTGGCACAATGATACATACTTTAAATACTGAATGCACCTGAATTCAAGTATAACAATTACAATACTAATACTTCTGAATATATTATCTCTGGTACTTTTTCTCTTTTTAAGAATATTTGAACAGCTATAATTCTTCATGATTCTGTTTACAGTCAGAGTTGTTATTGCATTGTTTTTGCATATCTTGTGGTATGCGGCTATGCATCCACTCACTCACAAAGGAAACCCTGCATGTGCTAAATACACACACACACACACACACACACACACACACACACACACACACACACACACACACACACACACACACACACACACACACACACACACACACACACACACACACACACACAATGATTTCAGGTTATTCTTACACACGTGCCTGCGCAAAGAAACATACTCATCACACACACTTGTGCCACAGGCAAATGGCAAATAAACAGCATAAGTGTGAAGTAAAAACTGAAGTGGGGTGGGGGGTTGGGGCGCACACAGGAGCAGCACAAGCTACATGGCCGACACTCTTGCTTTTGGAGAGTGGAGGGACAACACAATGGAAACCTTCACATGTACACACACAGACACAGACATACACATATACAGACACACACGCACCCACACACACACACACACACACACACACACACACAAACACACGTATAGACACACACGCACCCACACAAACACACACACACACTCATACGTACACATGCACGCACACACATGCACACAACCCCTTTGGAGAGCGTGTAAACCAGCGAAGTCCCTAAGTGGGCACTGGACTGAAGCCAGAGCAAGAACACAGGGCTTTGTAGCCAAACACTTGCACATGACAGAGAAGACTCTTTATTGGACTTCTAAACAAACAGTGAGACCCTTCAGAAGCAAACAGATCATGGACAATGGGAGTATGTATAGGTGTGTGTGTGTAGGTGTGGGTATGTGTGTGTGTGTGTGTGAATGTGTGTGTATGACACAGGGGATCATTTGTGATAATGTCACCAATAAACACCTAACTGAACGTGTATGTCAGCTAGCCCTGGGCACAAAACAGCTGTCGACGGAACGTGGAACATGGAATACGAAGCAGTCCTGTGGAACTGCCCTGCTGTCCTGTCCAGTGTTCTCAAACAGGTGAACCAACACTACCTCACCTGCCGATCAGCTGACAAATTTGTGAAAAATGAAACACAATTTGTAGGTGACTTAACATCTGGTGCGCTGTACGGACAAACGGGTACTGTACTGTCTTCATCCCTATAACACACATCATCACGCCATGTGGCTGTGTCGACGCAGCAGCATGGCGCGTTGAACACTGGAACACCGTATTTGCATAATTGACTGTTACGTCTTCGTGAGGCTGTGGTAGTGGAACATGGCAGGGTTGTTGAACGCATACAGGGGCTGGGCAACACAACCTGGCAACCCCATATGAACAGAGAGATTCATAATAATAATAATAATAATCATAATCATAATAGTAATGACATGCTTTGTGAGAATGATGTTGTTAGCCCTGTGAACTACATTAGAAAGTGTCTCATAAATGAAGCACTCTTCTGAACAAAGCCCGCCCACCCTTTCCGGCTGAGTGGTTGCACCCTGCCCCGCTTCGCATCCCTGAAGAATGTTCTTTGAATAAGCTGTTGCCCCGGAAACCCTTCTTCTTCCTTTTCAACCCCAGAATGCATTGTTTTCTTGTGGATGTCTTGGGGGCGAAGCTATGGCAGGATGGGTGTGGCGCTACCTTGGCAACGCCTCAACATGAGTGTGCCGCGTTTACGTAGTGTGTCACCTTGACAACGTGGGAGTGGTTTAGCATCTTCCTCATTAGGGGGTAGCCACAGCGCACACTCGGGGGGTACTCCACGAACATTGTTAAGAGATAGACTTGGTTAATGCAACCTACAGAAAGTTGTAAACCTGCTAAGAGATAGATAGCCTGCAGGTCTCATTTAGTTAAGAAAATGAATATCCCAGGCCCTTAAATTAGCTGATTTACCACTTCCTCCAGGCTAACCTAACCTGGTTTTCAACTGAACCAGATTCTTGAAATACCCCCCATAACATTAGAGATCTGCCAGGCTGTGACCTAGTTAAGCAATACGTAATAAAACACTAGAAGGTTGAAAATTAGCATAAGGATCCCATAAATGATTAAAAAAACAAAAACAAACAAAAACAAAACATTATAGTATCAGTAGTCCATTATTCTCAATGACAATCGGGAACACCAGAGCAGCAATTAGGACAAGAAGCCTTGGAAGCAAGCCTGTCAGTGAGACCCACTGTATCGCATCTCCCCCCTTCCCCCATACACACACACACACACACACACACACACACACACACACACACACACACACACACACACACACACACACACACACACACACACACACACACACACACACACACACACACACACACACACACACACACACAGTCTGTAAGTGAGATGCTCAGCATTGCCTCTCTAGAGTGTGAGTAATAGCATACCTCTGCTACCCTGGGTAACTCTCTGAGGCATGGGATTGAACCACACACGCACGCACGCTCGCTCGCTCACTCACTTGCTCGCACACACGCACAAACACACACACACGCACGCACACACGCACTACTTTGTGTCAGGGAGAAATAAATAAATAAATAAAGTAGCATCTGACACAAGAGTCTCTAGGCATCCACAGAAGGGACACGTTTCACCTCGCAAACCTCCCTAACTACTGAAAGCCAAACCAAAATAAAACCTCCATCACTACCTTAAAGCAAGTCGAAAAATTAAAAGCCCTATGAGTCTAACCGGAGGAAACTAAACCTTCGTCAAGAGAGCAACCTAAAGCCAAAGTTCAGAGTCCAGAAGGGTGGAGTTGGAGGAGGGGTGAGGTGAGGTGGTGGCAATCGGTGGTGTTGCTCAGGAACTTATAACCTCCTCACACAACCACCTACAACCCCCACGCTGGCAGGAGAGGGGACCAAATGTCTTGAGACGCTGTGGACTTACAAGCAGGTGGGGCCAGAGGTATTGTTTAAGGTGTGTGTTGGGGAGGGGGTGTCATTCTCCCATAAACCACCTTCTCCACAGTGGAGAATGAGGAAGAGAGGGGGCAGAAGTACACGCCAACAGGGTTAGTGGTGGTGGGGGGGAGAGGTGCAACAGCTCCAGAAATGACAGACAGGAAAGTGGTGTGTGTTAAGGTTTAGGGGGATGGATATATGGATGGCCGAGCTAATGGAAAAGGAGAGGCTGGCGCCACCCTGGATGTGTCCCTGCAGGCCAGAGTGTGAGACGTAAAGAGGGTGGGTGGGGTCAGGTGACGTGACGTGATGTTGACGTTGGTGTGACCAGTGGTGGGGTCGATGCTCATTCGTCTGGGTGAAGGGCCCATCTAGACACACCTCAGTCTTCTTCACCTCCTGAGGTCCGGCTTTTTTATATAGGAGACGCACACTGGTATCTGGAGCACCCCCTAGTGGTGTGGGGCTGCTGCTGCTGCTGCTGCTGCTGGGCCCGTAGTGGCGTGCCTGTGTCCACTGCTCCCCCTGCTGGATCGAGTTGGCAGCACGCTCAGCAGGAAGCAGCGGGGGGAAAAAAACAACAACAAAGCTTCCTGAGGCTACCATGGCAACCACGTCACAAGCTCCCAGGTGACCAGCACATCTGACAGACAGACTGACACACACACACGCACACGCACACACACACGCACATGCACACACACACACACACACACACACACACACACACACACACACACATACAGTCACACACATGTCTCCACTCCTCCAATGTATTGGTGGGCAGGCTCTGTTTCTTTTCTCTTTTTTTGCTTTCCCAATTTCAACATCCATTGTCTGCAGGGAGTAAGAACTGTGAGGCACTTCAGAGACACGCATACATACTCGCACACATGAGCACTCATGCGCACTCACACACACGCACACACACACACCCACACACATGTAGACATCCTCACGCAGACACACTTACAATAGAGAAAATGAAAGTCCTCATTCCCACTAACTTACTTGTTGGCATAGTAACCCTAAAATAAATATGTTATCATTTGTCTTCATTTTTATTAACTAAGAGTTTGTCCTATTGGCTGCGCCAGAGTCAGGTCCAGCCTATCAGAAAAAAGGAAGATTGCGAGGTGGGGTGGTGCCTTAGGGGGGTGTGGGGGGTGCGTGCGTGTAGGCGTTGGGGGTGGCAGACTTCTGTGCAGCTGCCTAACCCCGACCCAGCCGACCCAAAAAAACACACTCCATCCCCAAAGGCCAGTCTTTCTCTCTCTTTCTCCTTCTCTCTCTCACTCTATTCCCCCTTTCCTTTCCTCCTCTCTCCCCCCCCCTCTCTCACACACACACAAACAAACACGCACGCCATCCCTACAAGCTGGTCACACACTCCAAGTCCTCGTCTTCCAGCAGGGCACTGTTCCTCTGGCTGCCCCCTGCACCCGCCACCACGCCCCCCTCAGCGCCCCCTCCCGTCAGCCCCAGTCCCAGCCCCAACGCTGCCAGGTCCTCCAGCCCCAGGTCCAGATCCAGTTCCGCCTCGTCCAGATCCAGCTCCAGGTTTTCGTCTCCGCCACCACAGACACCCCCCAGCAGCTCCTGGTGCTCCCCAGCGTCGGGGCTCTCGGGCGGGGTGAGCGAGGCGCCGTCGGGGTCGGAGTGCTGGATGAAGGAGAGCAGGTTGCCGTTGGCGCTGGGCTGCGTGTTGCCGTTGAGGATGTTGTCGGCGGCGCTCTCCATCTCCTCCATGGTCATGTCGCACGCGTCCGCCAGCTCCTGCTTCGTCACCTCGATGAAGGACGGGTCCTGCGCGAAGCGGCCCAGGCCCTCCGAGATTAACACCTGCAGACGAAGCGGAAGAGGAGAAGAGTTGACAGCATGGCAACCAGGGTTACCAGATGAGGCTGATGATTTCCAGCCCAAAAAATTATCAAAACCCGCCTGGAAGCACTAAATTGGGCGTGTTTTTCTCCAAAATCCATTTTTTCTCGCACACTGCCATCCTAAGCAGCCCAATTGGGTGGGAAACCGCCCAATCTGGCAACACTGATGGCAGCGTCTTTCTATCTGTGTGTGTGTGTGTTTGTGTGTGTGTGTGTGTGTGTGTGCGCGCGTGTGTGCGAGTGAGACACTTACGGCCTCCACCAGGCTGCCGGCACTGCCGTGTGTGAGCGCGCTGGGGTCCTTGCCCAGTAGGGTGGGCACTGTGAGCGAGACAGGTCGTGGCGGCCTCGCCCGGGACCCACCACCTCCGCCGCCGTTCCCGTTGGAGTCGCTGTACCAGGGGCCGCAGTTGACCGAGGGCAGGCTGCTGTTCAGCTTCTCGTAGGAGCTGCTGCTGCCCTCCAGATGCAGGGCGGGTACCCCCGGCCACCCCTGCTGCATGACACCGCCTCCTCCGCCGTGTCCGCACTCCCCTCCCCCTCCTCCTCCTCCGCCGACTCCTAATGCGGCTCCGGGGCTCGCCGGCGGGGTGGAGCAGAGGCGCGTGAAGAGGGTCGGGGAGTGACTCCGCCGCAGCAGGGGGCTCAGACCTGCCACTGCCAGGGCCTGGATGTGTGTGTGTGTGTGTGTGTGTGTGTGTGTGTGTGTGTGTGTGTGTGTACACGTGTGTGTGTGTACACGCGTGTGTGTGTATGTGTGTGTGTATGTGTGTGTGTGTGTGTGTGTGTGTGTGTTTGTGTGTGAGTGAGTGAGTGAGTGAGTGAGAGAGAGAATGAGAGAGAGAGAGAGAAAGAAAAAGATTGATTGATTGATTGATTGATTGATTGATTGATTGATTGATTGATTGATTGATTCATTGATTAGATAGATAGATAGATAGATAGATAGATAGATAGATAGATAGATAGATAGATAGATAGATTATTTATTTGTCCTTTCGGAAATTTGTTCTGTGCCATTTTCAGTGCATCTGATACAATTACAAAGACATTACAATAAACAAGAACACAATAGACAAACACGACCCCCTCCCCTCCCCTCCCTCTATAGAACAAAAAGACAGGTTGACAAAAAAACCCCAACATAAACACAGTAAAGTGCAGTATTCAGTACCAAAGTGCAGTGTGCTATTCAGTCTAACTTACAGTTGTCTTATTTAGGATGGAGATACTAGTAGGTATAAATGATTGGCGGGCTCTGTTTGTCTTAAATGAGGGCATCCTAAACCTCCTACCTGAGGGCAACAACTCATATGCTTGCTGTAAGGGGTGGGAGAGATCCTCACATATGGCATTTGCCTTCTTTACCACCCTTGCTTCAACAGTCATGGCCATGCTATTTAGTGGCTGGCAAGCAATCTTGCTGGCCATGTTGATTATCTTATGCAGCTTATTTTTATTAACAACAGACAGGGAGAAGTACCAGGCCACAGAACAGAAACATAGAATGCTTTCAACAAAAGAATGATAAAAAACCCGCATCATGTCCCTATCCACTTTAAATTGTCTTAGCTTTCGCATGAAGTACAGTCTCTGCATTCCCTTTTTGTAAATAGTATCGGTGTTACAGCTCCAAGTTAATTTGTCATCTATTACAGTTCCCAGATATTTATAGTTTTTCACCACCTCAATGTCTTCCCCATGTATGACCATGTTCTGATGGGTGTGTCTCCCCGTTCTAAAATCCACAATGAGTTCTTTTGTCTTTCTTGTATTTAGAAAAAGACAGCTGGACTCACACCACTCTACAAACTGACCCACCCAGGCCCTGTATTGGGTCTCATTATTGTCTTTAATTAACCCCACTATGGCTGTATCGTCTGCGAATTTAATCGTGACATGATCAGTTGTATTGCTTCTACACTCATTTGTGTAGAGTGTAAAGAGCACAGGGGAAATTACGCTCCCTTGTGGAGCCCCAGTGTTAGTAAAAATTGGGGAGGACACAGCTTTGTTTACCCGAACACACTGTGTTCTCTCGGTCAGAAAGGACTCAACCCATTTTATTAAGTTTGAATTCACACCCAGGTTTAAAAGCCTCTCCATCATAAGATGGGGCCTAATGGTGTTGAACGCGGACGAGAAATCTATGAAGAGAATCCGAGCATATTGTTTGGGCCTGTCTAAGTGGCAATATATGTTGTGGAGCATGTACAATAGAGCATCATCTGTGCTCCTCATAGCCCTATAGGCAAATTGTAAAGGGTCAGTACTATGCTGCACTTCCCTCAGAACATGTTTTAAGACAATCCTCTCAAGACTCTTCATTATGATTGACGTAAGGGCCACTGGGCGATAGTCATTTAAAACGCATGGTTTTGGTACCTTCGGGACTGGTACTATAACTGAAGATTTCCAGACCTTGGGAATATAATGTGTCTCCAGAGACATTTGAAAAATATGTGCAAAGACATAGCTTAGCTGCTCACTGCACTCTTTAAGAACCCTTCCTCTTACATGATCAGGGCCAGATGATTTTTTGGGGTCAACTCTATTAAAGATTCTACGCACCTCATCATCAGTTACCCTGATAGAGGGGGTGTCATAATTGTTGTCTAGGCCTAGTTGTTCTCTAATTGCGTTGATTGTTCATTGACATCATTTCAGCTTCCCCTTTAGAGGAGCACTGTTCTTCCTGTGGTCAAACAATTCCATACACTCTTTTATTACATGCAGTCTTTTCTGTTTTTATACAGATTGTATGATATAAAATAAAAAAGTTTTACATATATAGGTTATATATGTTAAATACATCTCATATTAATATTTGTTTGGTAGTTGCAACTATGTTGGTATTGCAAACTATATGCTGATCATTCAATCTGTGCTGTCTATTGCCAACTTTTCCTGAATATTTACCAAGTAATAAACTAACATTTACTAGTATTAATAACGTACAGTAAGTTCTGCCTCTAAAAATCACCAAATGTTTCTGGAAATTCAAAATGGCGGACATGGAGAAGATCCCCCTTTTTATATATGCAAATCACATAATAAATACTCCAAATTTAAAAAGTGGTGGTATATATAAAGTATATAAAAAGTAATGTTTTTTTTTTGCAAAAACAATTACACAGTGCAACTTTACGAAGAAATTGGAAACATGACACCAATGTTATTGAGAAAGTTGAGTATGTCTCAGTGAGTGCAATGTGGACTCAATTTTGGAGTATTGCATAGGTTGTCACTTGCTCTCTTCAAAAAGTCTATTCGGTAATCGATTCATTACATGTAATTGATTCTTTCCTTTGCGGTAAGGAAAAAGTAAAACAGAGCGTAAGAAAATGATCCATTACATAGGCTAACAGAATAGACTGTTTGAGGAGAGCCTGACAACCTGACATTACGCAAAGTACGCATCAAAATTGATTCTACATTGCACTCACTGAACTTTGCACAGGTACTTCATATGCACATTATGAGAAAACTATGTAAACCAAACGGTGTGTGTGTGTGTGTGTGTGTGTGTGTGTGTGTGTGTGTGTGTGTGTGTGTGTGTGTGTGTGTGTGTGTGTGTGTGTGTGTGTGTGTGTGTGTGTGTGTGTGTGTGTGTGTGTGTGCGTCTGTGTGTCTCACCTGATGATGGACCAGGTGGAGGGGTAGTGCTGTCTTTTGCGAGATGTCTCCTCTCGTGTGTCTCCTCAGACACTCTAAGTGGAACGATGACCTTCGACCTTAGGAAGTACAATCATCATGAGCAGGTGTCACATGTACGTGTCTGTATGTGAAGGAATGTACAGTATAGTGTGTGTGTGTGTGTGTGTATGTTTGTGTGTGTGTGTGTATATGTGTGTGTGTGTGCGTGCGTGCGTGCGTGCGTGCGTGTGTGTGTGTGTGTGTGTGTGTGTGTGTGTGAGTGTGTGTGTGTGTGGCTGTGTGGCTGTGTGGCTGTGCGGGTCTGTGTGTATGTGGCTGTGAGTGAGCGTGTGAGCGTGTGTGTGTGTGTGTGTGTGTGTGTGTGTTACCCAGCGTGGTGGGACAGAGGAAGGCTCTTCGTGGTGACTGCCAGGGTCTTCTCTCCTCTGCATCTTCGTCATCGTCCATTGGGGCCAACTGTTTACTCTCCTCATCCTCACACTCCAGCCTAAACACACACACCCACACCCACACACGCACGCACGCACGCACGCACGCACGCACGCACGCACGCACGCGCACACACACACACACACACACAAACGACAAGAATAAAGACAAAAAAGGCAAAATGAATGAAAAAGGAGAGAGAGATGATGAGAGCCACATAAAAAGATTGAAAGTTACAGTCCAGAAGAGAAAGGGACAGAGAGAGAGAAAGAGTGATGGAGAAAGAAAAAAGTAACAACATGTGTGTGTGAGAGAAGGAGACAGAGAGGGGGAGAGAGAGAGAGAGAGAGAGAGAGAGAGAGAGAGAGAGAGAGAGAGAGAGAGAGAGAGAGAGAGAGAGAGAGAGAGAGACAGACAGACAGACAGACAGAGAGAGAGGATGTGTGCGTACATGTGAGGGGATATGATGCCCTGTTCGGAGTAGTCTGTCTCATCGTACGTCTCGTCAGTGGAGTCCTCCTCCCTTCGGATGATGGGCAAGCGACTATCGCTGGAATCCGAGCTGTATGCGCACGCACGCACGTGCACACACACACAAACACACACACAGACATGCATGCACACGCACGGAAGCACACACACACACACACACACACACACACACACACACACACACACACACACACACACACACACACACACACACACACACACACACACACACACACACACACACACACACACACACACACACACACAAAACACACACCAAAAACACAAGTCAAACAGATACAAGGAAAACATTAGGGTAAAGTCAAAGATCTGAGATCTGGCAGCTGGTTGGTCTACAGAGTGAAGCAAGCAGAAGCATGTAGGCACAAAACACGCCCAGACACACGCACGCACACACACACACACTCAATAGCCAAGTTTCAGGACTACACAAGTCCCCAGGCCCAGATGATGACATAGTGAGCTCGCTGAATTACCATTGCATCAATATGGTGGCCTGATAGTGCAAAACAAATACAAATGCCAAAATTGTGGTTTATTTTGTGTTTTGTTGGGACATAATTCATGTCATGGTGTGAATTTTGTTGTTGTGTTGTGTCATTTGAATTTGTTGGGCACTGACAGGCCACTGTCCATCTCGACAATATTTAGCAGCACCAATTGCTAGCCAAACTAGCGCATTGAGGCAGTCGGTTCATATGCAAAACATGGAGGCGGAGCACTCGGAGGGTCACAGGCAGCTTCAAAATGAATGGCAGTGAACGAGAAGCCAGCGTATTGAAGGATACAACTCGCTGTTTTGAACTTGTAATCGTCCGGGGAAACTTCCTTCAAAGTTCACAGCCTGCCTCGTGAATTCAGGGAAATGCCAAAAAAGTGGGACAAGCATACGTGCATCCAGATGACCACGAGCACTTGTAGAATCCACAGTCCCCCCCTATCAGCTCAGTTTGACAGCTGTCACAACGCTCTCGGAGAAGTTGTATTACGAGAGGTTCCACTCGCCAGGTACTGCACTGTAGGGGCGCCAACGGAGGACTGCAGACTACATTCAGAATGAAGGGGCTGCGCTCTCGTCTCGACAGCGCCCCTAACTGCAGGCACGGGAGAAGCGAGAAGGCTGTAAATAGTGTACCCTCCGAATGCACCGCTCGCTGGGTGCGTTCTGAGTGACAGCTGTCAAACTGAGCTGATAGGGGGGGACTGTGGATTGTACAAGTGCTCGTGGTCATCTGGATGTACGTATGATTATCCCACTTTCCTGTCATTTCCCTGAATTCACGAGGCAGGCTGTGAAAGTTTCCCCGGACGATTATTAGTTCCAAACAGCGAGTTTTATCCTTCAATACGCGGGCTCCTCGTTCACTGCCATTCATTTTGAGGCTGCCTGTAACCCTCCGAGTGCTCCGCCTCCCTATTTTGCATATGAACCGACTGCCTCAATCGTCAGCCCTACAGCTGTACATGCTAGCCTAATAAGCGCTACAGCATAACAGCAGGAGATATGAGCTAGAGTAGCACCACGGTTGCTGGATATCTGGGCGTAAAGCAGGGGAGAGCAGGGAACTGTTGGGCCCAGTGAGGGGAAAAGAACTGCAACGGAATCTTATCAGAGTATTCTAGAATGTTCCGCACTGACCACAATGCGGCTATGCACACACAGACTCACACATAGACACACATACTGCATTGACAACAGTATGAGGTGTGTACGTATGTGTGTGTCCACAGTCATAGCGCATGTTGACGCACACAACTGCAACACAACACAGTAATGTGACTGCAGCATAGCTGTAAAGCTAGCACTCAATTGCGGAAAAAGCCAGAGAAAGTGTGTGTCGTGGGTTTGTAGGATGAAGGCATAGCTTTGTACGTTAGCATGTGTGTAACACAGACACTAACCAAGGAGTGTTTGTGTGTTAGCACAGCATGGCTAACAGCAAATGAACTGGAGCATAAGCCGATATACAGTACTCTCTCGCACACACACGTTTGTGTGAATGATCACAGCAAATACATGTGCTACCTCACACACCAGCTAAAGCAAAAACGAGTGTATGTGTGCCTTTGTATGGGTTAGTGAGAGTGTCAGAGAGAGAGAGCGAGTGAGAGTGAGAGCGAGACAGAGAGAGAGAGAGAGAGAGAGAGAGAGAGAGAGAGAGAGAGAGAGAGAGAGAGAGAGAGAGAGAGAGAGAGAGAGAGAGAGAGAGAGACACCGTGAGAATAGTGTTGCCGTGTGTAGGTGTCTATCCTAAGTCTTACAGTAGGTCTCCACATAAACATACCGCATAAAAGACTCATAGAAACACGTCCTGAAGAACAGCAGCAGAGAGAGACAGGGGAGAGGCAGTTACTCTTTGTGTGTGTGTGTGTGTGTGTGTGTGTGTGTGTGTGTGTGTGTGTGTGTGTGTGTGTGTGTGTGTGTGTGTGTGTGTGTGTGTGTGTGTGTGTGTGTGTGTGTGTGTGTGTGTGTGTGTGTGTGTGTGTGTGTGTGTACGTACTACACCAATCTACTTTTGTGAGGCCACTGCTATTGGAGCACACCCACATGCTGGAGCCTTTGCTCCATACGGGGCCCAAATCCTTGACCCCACATATTTTGACCCCTTTTGCTGGGGTAGTTTTGTTGTTACTGGTAAAAGTAAAAGTGTAAAAACACACTGACAGGTTAGAGTTAGGGATTGTTTTGGTTTGGACACAGTTTAGCATTCTTTAGCTATTGTCAGGGTTAATATGAATGGAAGGCCCCCCCAAAGATAGGAAGGGCCCCACAAGGGCCCCACAAAGATATAAAGGTTAGGCTGTGTGTGTGTGTGTGTGTGTGTGTGTGTGTGTGTGTGTGTGTGTGTGTGTGTGTGTGTGTGTGTGTGTGTGTGTGTGTGTGTGTGTCATTGACGAGTATAATAGGATGGTCAGTAGCCTACACTACTTTATGCTTGTCAGAATATCTACACATCAAATACACGTCACTGCGTACACACACTCTCATAGACACACACACATAGTGTCTCTTCGTCACAGAACACACCTATATTCATGGGAGCACATCTCTCTCAGATAAGAATGCTAAGCATCACACAGTCGCTTGCACACACACACACACACACACAGTCACACACAATCACAAAAACATACTTACACAAATGCAGTATACACATATGATTTCATACAAATTTAGTCACACACGCACACTATGCTTTCATGCAAATACAATCACGCACGCACGCACGCGCACACACAAACGCACACACACACACATGCACACACACAGACACTCAGCCACCCACCTCTTGGGGGGGAAGCACCATGCGGAGCGTGGCAGCAGGATGGGTGTGAGGGGCTGCTGGCCGGCGTGGTGCCCGTCCACGGTGCTGATGGATGGGCTGTGGGGGTCCTGCTCCTGCCCACTGGTAGTGGCCCCTGGTGGGCCTATGGCGGTGTTGTTGGCGTTGTTGATGTTGGCGTTGGAGCCGGAGGAGGAGTAGCTGCTGGGCGTGAAGGTGGTGGAGTCCACCAGCTTCTCGTGCGAGGGGGACTCTGCGTCGCCGCCGCCCGGGCTCCCCGACTTGCTGATGTGCAGCGGCCGCTGCGTGGCGAAGGACTGCGGGAAGGTGTTGCGGCCGTCCGCCTGGTGGTAGTAGTTCACGTGGTTGCCAAACAGGCCGCCCGACCTCTGTGGAAGGGGAGAAGAGGGATATTAGAGTTCAGACACAGATATGCTTAGGAAGTAGGAAGTTTGGATTTATGCACTGTAGAAACCAGAAGTGTATAGCGTTGAAGTAAGAGTTCACGTGGTTGCTGAACAGGCCACTCGACCTCTGCCAAAGAGAGGAGAGAAGAGCATTCTAGAATAGCTTAAGGTAGTTTTTGTCGAGAACAGAAGAGTGATTTCGAGTTCAGACACAGACAGTAGGAGTTCTGATTTATCCACTGTTGAGGCGTAGGAGATAAGTGCGTTTTAGGCCTTGGTTACACTTCTGTGAATATAGTTTTAAAAACAGTCCACAGACATCTGTCGAAGGGCAGGAGGAGAGAAGTGCGATTTAGCATTTAGACGGTGGTTTTGATTTATCCATTATAAGCAGGGTTTTCAACCAGCGTCCACTGCTGGTTCACGTGGTTGCTGAACCGGACAGTCACCAGCGATTGTAAGTCAAGTTTCCTTTATTGTGTGTGATGTTGTAAGATGGGGAATTTGCCAGTTCAAAGCCTGTCAGATCGCAAATCGTAGCTATAACACGTTTGATATTTACGACTCAAAATAGAAAGTTGAGGTGTGTGTGTGTGTGTGTGTGTGTGTGTGTGTGTGTGTGTGTGTGTGTGTGTGTGTGTGTGTGTGTGTGTGTGTGTGTGTGTGTGTGTGTGTGTGTGTGTGTGTGTGTGTGTGTGTGTCAGATATGAAGTCAGATATAATTTTAAAACCGTGGCCAGCTTTAATATAATTTAATTAATTAAACATTTCAATTCAGTTGATTTAATTTGATTTATTTAGTATTTTAGATTCTGGGGGCGGAATTCTCCCACCCGCGTAAGTCAAAAAAAGCGTGCAACAGCGCCTCCAAGCTGACTCAAGTCAGTGATTAAGCGGGGCTTACGCGGGATATGACCAGTTGCGCACTTTGGGTGGGGCCAGACCAAAATCAGGGTGTTTCTCATGTTAATCGATCCTAAGCGTATTCTCCCGACCACTTACGCACCTTTTCCTTTACGCGCATCGACCATCGAAGGGCTGTAGTAAGGTCAAGTGCCACTATGAGGTTAAATGTAATATTGCATTTGATGCTCGCTTTGCATTTTGAGCATGTTACACGGTAGGCCTATGCTTTGCTGATGTTTCTTACCATCAGCGTGGGTCCAAATCGAAATTCATTAACTGTTCCACATATTAACTGTGACAAAATATGACCAGCTGCCCAGAGCATGTTCTCATATTGAAGAACTTCCAAACAAAAGCAATTAATTACAAGCGGATTCCAAAAAAGTTGGGACACTCTGTATTTTGTGAATAAAATCAAAATTCTGGCATTTTCAAAACATCTAATATGTTAATAAGGTAGAGCATTATGTACAGACAACATATTAGTTGTTAAAGTCGAGCAGAATTATTGTTTTGAGGTAATTATGTGATCATTTCAAATTTGACCCATGCAACAAATTTCAAAAAAGTTGGGACAGGGACAATGCATGTTGTAATACTTGGATAATTCTAAAAATGACACAAGGAAGAATATTTTAAAAGGAACTATATTGACTGCCGACATGAATGCACAAATAAAATACCATCACATAGAGGCTGTGGCACAAAGCAGCGACGATTTTGAGGGACTAATTACTTACCGGTATCTATTACACAGAAAGATTGAATTATCAAAATTGCAGGCATATATGGCCTATTTCCGTAATCTAGAGTTCTGTGTAATCATTGCACGAGTTATGAGATCATGACATACTCGTGGTAAATAAGCAAACTATGACACTCCAACAATGACAGCTCTCGAAAAAATGACCATAAACACAACACTTGATTAATGCACATGAAGCAGACATTAAACAGTGTTGCGTGCGGAAAAGCTCATTCTATGGACCTAGTAGACATGTGAAACTGTCCTCTGATTACAGAATGGAAAATATTTAATCCTTTTTGAAAATTATGGAGTCATGCACCCTCCAGGTTATATAGAAAATGAATACTTCAGCTTGATTTAGTGGTCAGTCTGAAAGACAGCATATATGATGGTAAGGGGGTGCAGAAGTGACTTGGTTAGGGTCTTCTTACTCATGTAGAGCATTAAAATGAATGTTGAATGATACATACAGACTTTAAACAGCAAACATAGCTACCAAGGCATTACATTTTGGAGCACCGCCTTTAGATATTGCCCCATAACGGTGGCAAATTTCAATCTCTACTATGTTCCAACAGTGTGGTTCCATCATAAGAGTAAAGAGGTCACAAAATTGTTTTCTTGAAGTCAGGATATGCCACATATTAAGCATAACAAAAAGGTAAACAAGTTGAGGAACACACCTATCAATTGAGCTGCTGAAATCTTGTCTCGCATATCAAAATATCTAATAATGAATAAAATTATGCCATCAGTCAAAGTATTTAACTGTTCAGTCTCATCCCTTGTGTTGTGTTTAGTCTTATCCAATATAAAAAGCATTTTATTGGCCCTGTCCCAACTTTTTTGGGATTTGTTGCAAGGGTGAAATTTTAAATGATCACATAATTACCTCAAAACAATAATTATGCTCGACTTTAACAACTGATATGTTGTCTGTACATAATGCTCTACATTATTAACATATTAGATGTTTCGAAAATGCCAGCATTTTGATTTTATTCACAAAATACAAAGTGTCCCAACTTTTTTGGAATCCGCTTTGTAATTAATCATTTTGAGGATCATCATCTTGTGCCCACGGACGGTAATCAAAACCAAAAACACCTCGTTGCACCATGTGCAAATTGACAAGGCACGTCAGACTAAAGACTGACGTTCCAGTCGTCCAAACAGCCACCCAAAGTATGCCTATTCAAAAAGAACCTTCACCATTTTTTTTACTATGTTGTAGCCATGTTAAGTAAAGGGTTTTTATTGCAACTCCTAACCTTTTGCGATTTATTGGACCTTGTGCATATGTGATGAAGCCTATTAAACTTTCTGAACTGATGCCCGACATACAAAGCCACGACCTACTGAGGTAGGCTACAGGTTGTCCTATCTGTTTTTGTACGACACAAAATATTTCCTGAATCTCATTATAGCTAAACGTAAAAAGGTAGGCCTACATATCAGAGCATGTCTTTGGCATCAGCTGCGTGTTTAAATCCTGGCTTGGCGTTGCATGCCCAGACATGCCCAATTAATTCCCATGTCTGCGACAGAATATAAAGTCTCCGTTTTTTTTCAAGACGATCGATTTCCTTGTTCGTTCTTCAGCATGCATGTACCAGTGTCATATGCTGACGGACAGCTGAGATCCACATATTTCCAATGATATTAATGCCACGTTACTGTACAGAGAAGCGGATAAGCGCTTTTTAAAAGTCAGCAAATACAATGTGGCTGTTACTGTGGAAATTCAGAGGCAATGATCAGCCTTTTAAATCAGTTTTTAATTTCCGGACTTTAGGCAACACAACAATCTCCATTTTTAACCAAACGTTTCATCATGTTTATTATTTCAATCAACCTGTTGCGCACCAAAATGCTCAACTGAGTTCCCGCCAAAGGTACACATTGCATTTCCATCTCATTATCTCACCTACTAGCCTTGTGTTTGTGAAAATGACCTGAGGTTAGATTTTGAGATGCTTTTGCACGAGGACTTTTGGCACGTGGTTCTAAATTCAAAGTTAAAGTTCAGTTTTGGATCTCAATGGACTGCCGAGGTTTGAGACTCATCCCCCCATTTAGCATATATCACGCCCACGTTGGGCTACGCGCTGTTTTTCAGAGTTAAGCGCGAGGGGTGTGGTCATATTTCAGAGGGGGGAATACGCGTAGGATCAAAGCTGGTAAAAAGTGCGTGCGTACAGGTAAAACCAACTTAAGTGGAGACGGGAGAATTCCGCCCTAGATTTGTCCACTACAAACACAGACACAGAAATTCACCACTATTTATGATTATTCATTACAACACACTGATTCCGTGGGTGCTTCTGGACTTGGGCACCCACACGGACAGACGAGCACCCACAGAACAATCTGAGCATGTTGAATTGGTTTTGTTTATCATTAAATATATCTGTACATAATGAATATTCGCTATTCCAAACGCCAAACATATTGATTTGACATTCACAGGAAAAGCTACATTTATTACACCACAAATATAGTGACCAACACAGAACTGTTACATCATTGGAAAGCAAGGTTTTATGCACGCGGGGCTTACTGTGGCTCGCGAGCCTGGGTTGGGAACCAAGAACACCCACCGGCACAAACATCTGGTGTCCATGATGCACAGTAATTCACCACACTGCACTTGACACTGAATTGGCTGAATGACATAAAGCTACCTACCGCACAAAGCAAAGCACATATGCATGTTTGTAAATGTATGTGCACATCTGCAGAGAGAAACATGAACTACGACTGATTGTTCATGCTTCACAATAAACAGGGCAAAGCGTTGTGCGTGTTTGTGTGCCTGTGTGTACAGCTGTAAGATGCTTCTATGATATACTATAGAGTGTGTGCTGTAAGTGCTTATGTATTTTGTGTGTCGTGTTATGATTCCTGTTGATGTTGAATGTTATATTGCTGGATTGCTATGTATTGTAGTGTATTGTGATGCTGAACCATTTGGCTGTTAAAAAACATCTACTATGATACCACCCAACGAGAAGAGCCTGAAGCTAATACTAGCCAATGAGAAAAGCTTGAGGAAACTCTGAAAAAGCTGACAGTTCCCGAGTGTTGTGTTGTGCAGCTGCATAGCAGAGCTCTGGAGCCCGCTTCTCAAAAGCATCATCGATAACCACTTAGCAACTTACTAGGTTTCCAATGGGAAATTGCATTGCAACCAAGTAAGTTGCTAACTTAGTTAGCAAAGATGTTCTTGAGAAACACACCCCTGCTGACTTGCCACATGGGTGGACACCGCCCTGCATGATGGGTACTGTACTCACTCCAGCAGAAGCCACGGATGGCAGGATGGACAGACAGATGGATCGGATGGCTTGAGAGAAGCAGCTTGAGGACAGTGAGCGAGAGAGAGAAAAGTGTATGCTTAGCCGACCTTTACCCTGAAGATGTCATCGTCGGAGGCAGCGCACACCGTCTCCTTCATGGCTTTCTCCAGCTCCTCCTCCACGGTCAGGTCGCCCGAGATGGCACGCCGAATCTCCGGGCCCATGTCATGCAGAGTCCGCAGGCCCGCCTACAGAGGACGGACACACATACACACACACGCGGGCGCACGCACGCACACACACACACACACACACATTAAGTTAAGCATGTATGTGTGTGTGTGTGTGTGTCGCCTGAGATAGCGTACCGGATCTCCGGGTCCATGTCATACAGTCCGCAGGCCTGCCTACAATGGTAAGACACACATGTTGAGGGAACATGCATGCATTTACATACCTGGATGCACGCACGCATGCACTCACACACACACAGGTGCATACAAAATATGGGAAATTATACATGTACATCATATGTACAATTACTGTATGTGCATGATTATATGAATGTACAGTATGTGTGTGTGTGTGTGTGTGTGTTTGTGTGTGTGTGTGTGTGGCTGTGTGTGTGTGTGTGTGTGTGTGTGTGTGTGTGTGTGTGTGTGTGTGTGTGTGTGTGTGTGTGTGTGTGTGTGTGTGTGTGTGTGTGTGTGTGTGCGTGTGTGTGTGCGTGTGTGTGCTTTCCCACCTGCAGAGACAGTGCTGTTTTGGGCGGGACCTTGGCCACCAGGCCCTGCTCCTTCCTCTTCTTGAACTTGCGGAAGTACTCCTGGATCAGGAAGGTGGCGTAGAACTTACCCACCGTCACCTCGTCATCTGGAGAACAGAGGGATGGCAGAGAGATAGAGAGAGAGAGAGTAAAGAGAGAGAGAGAGAGATAAATTGTGCTACGAAAATATCCTTATGCCATTATATCTCCAGCCTGAAATGTTGATGTAAGGCAGGGTTGATCTAGACTGATTATCATCGACTTTCAACGAGGGCACGGCCTGGCTGGGGTAACCCATGTTTTCATGGTGTTGACGCCAAATTCTGACCATTCCACCTGAGTGCTGTTCTTAGCTGACAAGAGTGGCACCAAATGTGGTTTTCTGATTGAAATCGTATTGCCTACTGTAAAAATTGATATTTTCATGAATATGTATAGAAAAATAAACCAATATTTACTAGTATGACCAAAGTACAGTAATTTGCAGCTAAACATGTCTTTTTCTGTAAACTGGAGAAGATCCCCTTTTTCACGTACTGTTCGACAAAATCTTTTTTTTACATGATTTGATGATGGTAGACAATATTCATAAAACGGTAACATTTGTGAATGGGCAACATGAATTCTGGAAATAAACTACTGAAACTATTATGCAGTGCCCCTTTAAGCATTGACCTGTAAACTTTGACCCCTGGCCTGTACTGACCTCCTGCAGGGGGCACCACCTGGTCCAGTAGCTTCATGCTGGTCCTCTTCCAGATCTTCTTCACTATGGCACGCAGCTCCTCATTGGCCTGCTCCAAGTTGCCTACAAACACACACGAACGTGCGCACAAACGCATGTGCACACACGCACGCACACACACACAAACACGAACAGATGTGCCCACACACACACACACACGCACACACACACACACATACACACACACATACACACACGCACACACACACGCACACGCACACACACACACACACACACACACACACACAGAAACACACATGTACCACATGCACACGCATACACACGCACGCATGCAGGCACGCACACACACACACACATGCACGCACGCACACACACACACACACATGCATACAGGCCCACACACATAGACATGCACATGCACACACATGCATATTCACACCCCCAAATGTACAGAAGGAAAGACCCAGTGAGGGTGAAGGAGAGAAGGATAGAGAGAAAGAGATCGTGAAAGTGTGAAAGAGAGAGAAAGAGAGTAAGACAGACTTGTCAGTTGTGCGTCGTCCACCTGCAGCTTGCTACCTGGCGACTCAGTTGGTAGCCAGACTGGGATTGAGTCCCCATGTGTCTCGCCTCCTGTCTGACTAAAGGCCAAGTCACAGTCCAGGGGGCAGATTTATCATGTGTCCTTGAGCACAGATCTGTGCGTAAAGAGTGTGTGCGATCATACCTGAGCAGTGTGGGAATGTACGAACATGTACTTGATATCCAATATCCGAACATCTCAGACCACGCGTGCGAGTAGAAGAAACACGAAATTGCTAATTATATTGACCGCGCAGTATATGGTGTCATTTGTATTGCGCTGGAGTGTGTCTGTATGTAATCCGACAGTGTTTATATCCAAGTGCGTTTCCGTCTTTTACTTATTTGGAAGCACTCTTCCTCCTCCTGTGACAAGCCTGCCCGCTTCAGCTGTGGAACTAGCCTAGTAAACCAGCACCACCCGCTGGACGGCAACAGTTTTTGCCTGCGAGTGGTCTGGCCTCGGATCGTTTGAGTGGTCTGCCAGGCTTGCCTAGAATCTGGCAAACCAATCACGACGCAGAGATTTGTTTTGAATCAAAGCGGGCAGGGTTTTGAGGGAGTGACGACGAAGCTCGCAACGTTGGGAAAGCACATCAACAAGAAAGATAGCGCTGATTGGTCAAAGCGCCGGCCTATAGGCACAGGCACGGTTTGAAAGACAACGGGTTGTTCTCATCAACAATCTTCAAAGGTACTATTCATCGGGGCCAGACTAAATTACACATCCAATCTCACATTTAGGCTGGTTTATCAGGCTACTGTGGAACAGTTTCTTATCTCTGCACTTCCCGCCAATGCTTCAGCCATGTGGGCATTATGTGTTTTTATGTAAGCTACTTGACACCTTAATTTCCCCCCCGGGGATCGATAAATCGATGATTACTCTACTCTACTCTACTCTACTATATGACGCGTCAATCTGTATTTTACCAAACAGGGTGGTGCTTTCAAATGAACACGGCACTTAAAAGGATTTTAATACCGTATGGTTACTTGGAGGCGTTTCGGGATGCAAAGTGCCCCGAGTGCGCGTGTGCACACACAGTGATTTGGAAGGTGCAGGATTTGTCATTGTGCGTAGGAACTGTCAACGCCATTTGATAAATACAGATTTTTCTGTACTTGTGAACATTCTAAATTTCTCTCGTAGGACAGAATTTAGAAAGGATTCGATGAACAGATGATAAATGAGCCCCCAGGTGACAAGCATCAAGTGACGAGATCTTACATGAAACTGACAACATTTCTGTCCGACAGGATGACGAAAGAAAGTACCGCATTGGCCCGAATATAGGACTTTTTTTTTGTGAAAAATAGTACTTTAAAAAGGGAGGCAAGGTTATTAACCTGCAATTGGGGTGTTGCGTTACATTCCGATCGTCTTATAGTCGGGCCAATGTGTTTCTGTCTGCTATGATGATGAAAAGAAAGTCTACGTCTATGTCTACGCCTTCTATGCTTCTATGCGTCTTTCAGACAAGATCAAGTGTTCTTTCTGGTGGTACAATATCTTCATTGAAAACATGAGGATGTGGACCAGTCGAAATAAGAGATGAAAAGGGAAACTTCAAAGAAAACCTCTCCTAATACGTTTTTATTATTATTATTATAATAATTATTATTAATATTATTACTTTTGTCTCTCAATACAGTAAAAGTATCAGCTCTTCATTGATGTATTAGCCCCCTGCTAAGTATGCTAAGTATGCCTGAACTTGTTGCCAACGGCATGGTAACCCACATGGAAAAGATATATAAAAAATCATTTGAAAACAACGTTTTGTAAATTTTGCGTATATCTTTTCCGTATGGGAATCCTTAAAAACATGGAATGCAGCCTAGATAAATGGGACGTCAGAATCTAAGGTCGTTGTGACGTTCTACCCAATTTTATCCAAAACATAAACATTTCCTTAAAAAAAACATAACTTAAAAAATATACACTATATCGTTACAGTCCGGTCACAACATGAGTGATGCAG
>NC_085871.1:8803057-8808057 GCF_034702125.1 Engraulis encrasicolus
TTTGTCTCGCACACACATTAGTGCATGAACCAGGATTGATTGGTTTAATACTGACTAAGTTCAAATAACAGCTTTAACCCCCCCAAAACACACAGACACTCAGACACTCAGACACACACACACACACACACACACACACACACACACACACACACACACACACACACACACACACACACACACACACACACACACACACACACACACACACACACACACACACACACACACACACACACACACACACACACACACACACACACACACACTTACGCATGCACGCACGCACGTACGAACGCACGGACGCACAGGAAGGGGAAGCTCTATTTGAAGTCAGTGGTTCCCCATAGCAAATCCAGATAGGCCGTCAACACCAACACAGATTAGTATGTCATCGTTATGCACTGTCCATAAGTTCATCTGACACATCGCCAGGAGTAAAGACACTCTTTGATCTTACCAGTATTAATTAGACAGTATTGTATCAGAGCACCCATGTGTACTAAGTCATCAGGGCAAGGTGTGTCTATGTTGGGAGCACAAAGTGTGTGTCCACATCGAGAACACAGGTTTGCCAAGGACTGTACAAACCCACAAACTCCAACTGCAGTGCCACTACTGGAACATGGGCTTAACGTGTGTGTGTGTGTGTGTGTGTGTGTGTGTGTGTGTGTGTGTGTGTGTGTGTGTGTGTGTGTGTGTGTGTGTGTGTGTGTGTGTGTGTGTGTGTGTGTGTGTGTGTGTGTGTGTGTGTGTGTGTGTGTGTGTGTGTCTGTGTGTGTGTGTGTGTGTGCGTGTGTGTGTGTGTGTGTGTGGGTGGGGAGATGTTGTTTAGCTCCATCAGAGACAGCAGTGACTGCAGAGGAATAGGGGTTTGGCCCCTCTCGTCCTAAGGACAAGCAGGGGTTGTGGAGTTCAGTAAGGAACTTATAAAGGTCATAGGTCACTAACATGTCCATAAAGGGTTCTGAAGGTCGTTAGTCGTCACATTGTGGCATTCACTCAAGGGTCAAAGAGGTCAGCGATGTGTCCTGCCGGTTCCGTCCGGAATTTTGAAGGTCAGTTAGAGGTCAAGGAGGTCAATTAGGGATCATGGAGGTCAGGGGTCATGGTCATAGAAGTCGATTACACATAATTAAACATTAAACAATTAAACATTCTCAGGGGTCATTGAGGTCAGCGTTACTTGAGGATCATGTCGGTCATTTAGGTCAGGTCAGGGCTATTTCAAAGGTCAAGGTCACTTGGTGTCGTTGAAGTCAGTCAAAGATATCAGTTAGAGGCCCGTAAAGGAGTCAGTGTAGATCTGTGTGTGTGTGTGTGTGTGTATATCTGAGGTACACCATCCATCAGCAAGAAACATTTCTCACAGCTCATTACGGCTATCAACAGACACACACACTGCAGAAGCTCTGGGTGACACATTAACACTTCCTGGCAGCAGGCCTCCACAAATATGGCGCCTGCCGTCACCTTGTTTTTCAAATGCCACACACCGAGACTGTGGAGGTGTCTGCTAAATCTCAAGGTAGGAATAAAAATGAAAGATCATTTCATCTTATAAATGTACATATGTTTTGCCTTTTTTCTGGAGTCAGGATCTGTGGAATTATGGGACGTGGTTGTCATAGTGATCTTGGTTGCTCTGTGCAAGAGGCGGTCACCCAGTGGTTCTACAGATCAGCTACAGCAGAGCGGAACAGAGAGGAACAGGACAGAGGACAGGAGAACCAAAGACAACAGAGAGAAGAACATGTATAGAACAGAGCTAGATGCAGAGGACTGGAAGGGGGGGAGGGAGGGAGGGTAGGGGGAGGAAGAGTTCAGACGAGAGGTGTGGAGTGGGGGAAGAAGGCATTCAGGAGCGGAGATGCAGGGTCTGAGACTAAGGCGAGCCAAAACCAGGCCAAACCAGACCAACACGGGGCTGAACCAGGCAAAACCGGGCCAAACCGGGTCTAGCAGATGCAGGCGAGCAAAACAGACGCTGCTGCTACGATACTATATACTCTCGCGATCTCCAGCAAACGGCATTCCAACGGAACACAACCGCACTCCAGAACACTTTAAGAAGCTCCTGCTCAACTTTTTCAGAGGGGGAGGGGGAGCGGGAGGGGACAGGTCATATGCATGTAGAGGTCATATGGACTGGTAGATCATATAGAAAGTTGAAGGGGGTACACCATACTAACCGCACTCCAGCGGACTTTAAGAAGCACCAGCTCGCGTTTTAGAATGGGGGGCGGGGGCAATGTCGTATAGAGGTCATGGAGGTCATATGAGGTGGCGGGTCATATAGAAAGGAATCACACTGTCCTTCTGATCTGCTAAATAGTCCATTCAAATATCTGTCACACATACCATACCGGCACACACTCATGTCTGCTTACGCATATACGGAGTGAGGCATTCCCTGTGTACATATGCAGTGACAGACATGGGTGAAGTACGTAAGGTTCTGTTGTCAAGGCTTGGGATGTGATTGGACCAAGGGGTAATTGGGGGAGGGGAGGGGGGTGGTTTGTGTTAATAAGGGGGGGTTGCAGAGGGTTTCTTAAAAATGGCGGTCAGAGTTCAGAATGAAAGGGTTGTGACCCCCGACAAAAGATGCCATGCGGTGAAGGTCATATGAGTCAGTAGGTGGTAAGACAAGAGTCAACTCAAGCAGAACACACAAACTAAATTAAGTTAAAAACCAAACTCAAACTCAATTAATCTATGTGAGTTTTAACGAATGACATTTAACTAAAAGCCTGTATAGCACACTTGGGAGTGTATGTCTGGCATCTGAGGGTAGGTGGCGCTAGAGCATCACCAATGTGATGTAACGGCCTGATAGTGTAACGTCATCTTGTCGTTTTTGTCCAGAATTGTGGCCGTTATACTCCTATATATACAGTGTGCTCAATAGTAAAGCAGTGAATTGAGTGGCGTTGGTGAAAATGTTTTTTAATGAAACATTACAGGTTGCAGTCACAGGTACGCTGCCACTGACTGAATACAGCAGCCCACAATGCTGCTAAAAATAGCGGCTAACAGGAAGTTGTCTACAGTGCTGTAACCATGGGTAACTACTGTTGACTATGATGCTAAATGCACAGTTAAACAATTTTAAGCAATTCATCTACACCTACCAGCCCAATAGTTCAGAGAGCGTTTAATGCATGCAAACCTTATGGCTATCAAATGCACAATTTGCTTATTAAACTAAGTTTTGCTAGGTCCTAAAAGCAACTAAGTTGCGCTGAGTGGTTTGTGTTTTATAAGAAGCGACTGCGATAAAGTGATGCCAGAACACATCCCCCGTGTAGTGTGTGTGTGCGTGCGTGCGTGCATATGTGCGTGTGTGTGTGCACGTGTGCGTGCATAGATGTGTGTGTGTGTGCGTGCGTGTATGCGTGCATGCGTATATGTGTGTGTGTCTACTATACTGTATGTATGAGTGGCGTTAGGTGCTATACAGATATAGGCTCATGCTGGGGCCATGGTGAGTCCACTCGCAGTCAGAGATGAGAGAACCCAGGATGGGTGGCCAATGCATTAGTGCAGAAGTCTATTCTACAGTTAAGGGCAAACCAGAGAGAGGAGGTGAGGGAGCCGAGCAGAGCAGAGCAGTGCAGGAAAAAAAGGAGGAACCAGAGGACTTTACTTACATTAGCCTCAGTGATAGCTATGTCAACAACGCTACCCACTACTATGAGCGCGTCAAATGTGTTCCATGCATCAACAAAATAATGCTGCGTAGGGTGGGAGGGGGGGACAAAGAAAACAGAAAGCAGAAAGAAAAGAAAAAAAGAAACAGAAACAAGAGAGAAACAAAATAAGAGAGGAACATTCACATGTGAACATTCTGGTTTCAGGAATCCCCTGGTGTGAGTAAAAAAATAAAAATAAAATAAAAGTGTGACAGAAGTAGTAGAAACGGAAAGGAGGTTGTGGTGCGGTGAAAACCCATAAGAAAAAAAACAAAATGAATCTGGATTGGAGAAATGATCATCGGCATGGCATCGGCGGCCAATCATGCTTGTCCGAGAAGGAGGAAGTGAGAGGACCAGACCCCAATCCCACCCAATCCCCAGGGGACAGCAGCCTGCAGACCGAGCTGATTGGTTAGTTTCGTTAGTCACACAGCACAGAGCAGGACACACAATAGCCTTGCAGAGAACTCTCTTTCTCTCTCTTTCTTCCTCACTTTCTTTCTCTTTCTGGTCTTCAGAAACTCTTTATCTCTTTTCCTACTGTATTTATGGAGCCCTGGAACGTCCTGACAGTGACTGTATCCATGGTGACAACGTTCTATTCCTAGAGCTTTAGAAGAGGGGAGGCGTGGCACGGAGGGGCAGGACTGACTGGGCAGAAAGGAGGTCAAGGAGGTCAGAGGAGGATAGGAGAACGGAAGGACAGAAGAGGAAAAAGGAGGACACACAGCAAGAAAGTTGACGAAGTTGAGAAGGACAGAGAGAGAGGGAGAGGGAGAAGGACAGAGGAGGAAAGACAGGGATGAAGAGAGATCCAGGGTTTGAGATCGAGATTATACTCACGTTGATTTCACTCAGAATGACGTCTATTATGCTGCCAATTACGATGAGGAAGTCAAAAACATTCCAGGGATCACTAAAGTACCCCTACACAGGACAGGGGGTGGGGTGGGGGTGGGCAGGGGAGGGTGAGAGAGGCAGGTTAGAGAGGTTGGAGGCAGCTCAGGGGAAGAACATGACTGGAGTTATCCAGAAGATCCTGAAGCCCAAACCTAAGGCCTTAGAGAGCTTACTGTATCTCTGAGATAAAGAATTAATTACCGGAATGTATTGCTTCTAAAGTTGTGTAGTTGAAGCATCCTGTCTGACGCTAACCCAAGAACACTAAAATAATATTACCAAGTGCTCGTGCCGACACTGGTGCACTGGGACACTGGTGGAGCACTTCATTACATTTTCACTGAGCTGTTGCTATGGAACCTGTTGAGCATTGCTGACATTGCTGCCTGTTCTTGCTAACAC
>NC_085871.1:8813057-8815557 GCF_034702125.1 Engraulis encrasicolus
CACGCACACGCACACGCACACGCACACGCACACGCACAATATATAATTCAGTGGAAACATCTACAATATAATCTGTAAAATCCACAGTATTAGGAGTTGTGCATATTATATTATTAATCTCTCTGTACATATATTACATATTCATATAGATATACTATATTCATTTGCCCCCGTATGTACAGTATGTTGTAAAATTAGAGCCACATTTCAATGCTTTTTGCAATGTTTTGGGCTATACATTGACATTTTGAGTATGAAATGTATTTTTTTGTAAAGTTGACACTTACAGATGTGTGTGTGCATATATGTGCATATATGTGTGTGTGTGTGTGTGTGTGTGTGTGTGTGTGTGTGTGTGTGTGTGTGTCTGTGTGTGCGAGTGTGTGTGTGTGTGTATGTGTGTGTGTGTGTGTGTGTGTGTGTGTGTGTGTGTGTGTGTGTGTGTGTGTGTGTGTGTGTGTGTGTGTGTGTCTGCATGCGCGCGTGTGTGTGTGTGTGTGCGTGCGTGCGTGAATGTGCGTGCGTGCACGCGTGTGTGTGTGTGCGTGTGTGTGTCTTACCTTAAGGCCCTTGGCCCTGTTGATGGCTCTTAGGGGCCTGAGGACCCTTAACACTCTCAGAATCTTCACCACGTTAATGGCACTCGACCTGAAGTAGACACACACCTGTTAGTCTCTCACACACACACACATATCACACGCAAACACACACACAGACACACACACACACACACACACACACACACACACACATTCATACCCACGCACACACACACACACACTCATACACACATGCACATGTGCAGACTTGCATGCACATTCATACACAGTGAATTTTACAGTGTCGATTCAACACAGAGAGTTGTATTTTACACGTTACAGAATTGATCGCGCCCTCTAAGAATAGCAGTCTTGCATTAAGACTGCAGAGAGTGCAATGTCGTGAATCAAGACTGCAAAAGTGCACTATGTACTACGGTACATACGCACGCAAACACGCATTCACACATTTCCACTGGTGCTCTGACTACACATGCATACACGCAAGTGCTCACACATACACACATAGACTACTCTCTCTAACTCTCACTCTATCGCACACACTCTCACTCTGTCTCTCTCTCACACACACACACACACACAGAGACACGTTCACACCACGACTACAGTTCCATAAGACAGGCTCCCTATGCTGTAGCATTAAGAGAGGGTGTGTGTGCGTGGGACTGTTGACAAAGATCAGATGTCTGCGGCTGCGCTGCGCAGAGGCGACAGACTCTTAAAAACACACCCGCAAAAGCAGCACAGGTTTAATACACACAGCAAGGCGAGCCTGCCCAGCACGATGACAAAGTGAAACCACCTCACACTTTAGGGTAGACGCAACATTGCACACAGACACAGACACAGACACACGCACACACACACACACACACACACACAGACGGGGGCAGACAGACTGGGGGAGAGACAGGGTGCAGTGAGGGTATGAAGAAGACACAAACACACACACACACACACTCACACACACACGCCCCACCCACCCCCCCTCTGTGCCCTGCAGGTGACCTAACACACCTGCTCCGGCTGCCCAGACGCTCCTGAGGGGCTGCTAGTGCACTATGACAACACACAGGTGTGTTAGAACAACAGACAGGTGAGCCCAGTCAATGACAGGTAGGGAGGAAGAGGCCACGCATGTTATACACAACAGACAAGAGAGCAGGAAAGAGGGAGAGAGAGAGAGAGAGCGAGAGAGAAAAAGAGATGTGGAGACATATGAGAGAGGCAACAGTCCAGAGGGTTACAACAACAGTCAGGTACGTCACACATGTCCTGTGTTGCGTGTGCGTTGGTGTGTGTTTGTGACGGAGCTCATCTTGCACCTGTTCACCTCCCTCGGGGATCGAACGTGCGATCTCGTCAACTACAACGGTCTGAGAGACACAGTACGATACTGCGGCACGAGACTGTATGAAGCTATCGGAGGGAGGTTTACCAACGTTCCACGCCAACTCTGTGCTAGTTAGCCTCCGTTACACGTGCATGGCCCTAAATTAACCTTTTTCATCAATAAAAACAAAATGGCTAGCAGATGCTAATCCTACTAGCCAAACAGACACTCACTAATGGGTCAAAGTGGCTAGTAAGTTGGTCTTTTCTACCAGCCAAACTGAAAGTTCACCAGCATTTTTGCCGGTTGGCTGGTGTTAATTGAGAGCCCTGAGTGTGTGTGCCTGTGTGTTCGTTGGTGCGTGTGTGCGTGCGTACGCGTGCGTGTGGTTCTAAGTGGTATTGTAACACACAGCGGGTGTGTCATTGTGTGTTTTTTTATTTTTGAAAATTAAAGTTCGGTGGGTCATAGCAACAGTCTGATGAGCAACTGCATCAGTCCAATAAGTTGCAACCACAGCTTCGCTAAGTGAGCTACTGCAGTCCAGGATGTTAGAACAAGCGTTGGGTGTATTAGTACAACAGTAACATGTGTTAGTACGTCGATA
>NC_085871.1:8820557-8825557 GCF_034702125.1 Engraulis encrasicolus
ATTCCATCTTAACTGCCACTGTCTCAAGATTCTATTCTTAACGAGCAGGTGCGAGCAAGCATTCTAGAAGTCTATTGTTCAGCTCTTCAATGCAATCTAATATAGTCTTGCTGGACTGTGTATGACAGCTAGCTGCTTGGCTTAGTGGTAATGCATGCCGCTGTATTAGAGATATGGAGGTTGAGGGTTCGAAACCCACCTGAAGCCATGTTGATTTTCTAAATTATATCATATGCAGCGTTCCTTGGCCGACTTAAAATGCCATGTATATCATTTAGTATGGATGGCAAATGTGCTGAATTACAGATATTGAGGTTGGGGGTTCGAAACCCAGTCAAAGCCATGTTGATTTTCAAAATTACATCATATGCAGTGTTCCTTGGCCAACTTAAAATGCCATGTATGTCATTTAGTATGCATGGCAAATGTGCTGGATTACAGATTTGAAGTTTGGGGTTCGAATCCCAGTCAAAGCCATGTTGACTTTCAAAATTATATCATATGCAGTGTTCCTTGGCCAACTTAAAATGCCATGTATGTCATTTAGTATGAATGGCAAATGTGCTGAATTAGGGATATGGGGGTTGGAGGTTCGAACCCCAGTCGAAGCCATGTTGATTTTCAAAATGATATCATATGCAGTGTTCCTTAGCCAACTTCAAATATCATGTATTGTATGTCATTTAATATCAATGGCAAAGGGGTTGGATTACAGATATGGAGGTTGTGAGTTCGAATCCCGCTCGAAGCCATGTTGATTTTCAAAATTATATCATATGCAGTGTTCCTTAGCCAACTTAAAATACCATCTATGTCATTTAGTATATCCCCAAAACGCAGAGCTACAACACTTTCAAGATGGCTGAATCCAAGATGGCTGAATTGTTTGGCCCATAACTTCTGACTGGGTGGATGGAGTTTTTCCAAGATTTCTTTTAGCTTTGTTTTCTCAATAGTACTTTGTTTCATCTCTGCCCCAAAAGGCAAGCCCGCTTCCAGCATTTTCTGTGAGAATGCATTTCTAGTTATTAAGCGGGCTTGCGGAGCAAGAGCAGAGCTCTTGCAGAGCAAGGCCCGATTATAGTAATCTCTAAGTCCTGTTTATTGGTTCTCTTGTACAGGGACAGTAAAAATAGAAAATGGATCTCCTCCTAGGCCTTTCGAGATAGAGACACCGTTCAAACACTAAAACGACCGGCTCGGCTTGGAGATCGCGTTTCGTTATAGGCTTCTCCGTGTCTCTTGTCGTTTTCCCGTTTTTGGCGATTTAGTGAAAGCCTGGGTCCCCATTGGAAACAGTGGTGGAACCTCCATGAACCAAGGTTCCGCCACTCTAGAGATTAGAGTGTAGGAGGCTTTTTCGGTCATAAAACATCAACACTTTCACCTAGAAGTTTAGTTGACGCGTTGTTAGCGAGCTCTATGGGATGTCTCCAAATTGTGAAAGTTTCATCTCCCAACTCCCAATACTTTTTAAATGGCAGGTTTGTAAAAAAAACAGGCCTGGCTCTATGGAGAATCCCATTCTTTCGAAAAGTGCATTTTTCAAGAGATCAGCGCATGTCCCACACGGAGGTCCATTTGTGCCTGAACCCTTTCACCTATAAACTTCATTCAAAGACTGTTAGAGAGATCACAAGCATGACTCCGATCTGTGAAAAGGACACGTGCCAACTCCTTTTAGTTTTTTTACAACGATGTTGTAAAGACAAAAAACTCATTCTCATTTTCTCCCCTGTTAAAGGCTCAATACTAACTGTCTTTCAGTCAATCACAACAGGTGCAGCCAGTGAAGGATTCCATTTCAACTGTCACTGTCTCAAGATTCCATTCTTAACGAGCAGGTGCGAGCAAGCATTCTAGAAGTCCATTGTTCAGCTCTGCAATGCAATCTAATATAGTCTTGCTGGACTATGCATGTCAATTAGCTGCTTGGCTTAGTGGTAATGCATGCTGCTGCATTAGAGATATGGAGGTTGAGGGTTCGAAACCCACACGAAGCAATGTTGATTTTCTAAATTATATCATATGCAGCGTTCCTTGGCCGACTTAAAATGCCATACATGTATATCATTTAGTATGGATGGCAAATGTGCTGAATTACAGATATTGAGGTTGGGGGTTTGAAACCCAGTCAAAGCCATGTTGATTTTCAAAATTACATCATATGCAGTGTTCCTTGGCCAACTTAAAGTGCCATGTATGTCATTTAGTATGCATGGCAAATGTGCTGGATTACAGATATGGAGGTTGGGGGTTCGAATCCCAGTCAAAGCCATGTTGATTTTCAAAAGTATATCATATGCAGTGTTCCTTGGCCAACTTAAAATGCCATGTATGTCATTTAGTATGAATGGCAAATGTGCTGAATTAGGGATATGGGGGTTGGAGGTTCGAAACCCAGTCGAAGCCATGTTGATTTTCAAAATGATATCATATGCAGTGTTCCTTAGCCAACTTCAAATATCATGTATTGTATGTCATTTAATATCAATGGCAAAGGGGTTGGATTACAGATATGGAGGTTGTGAGTTCTAATCCCGCTCGAAGCCATGTTGATTTTCAAAATTATATCATATGCAGCGTTCCTTGGCCGACTTAAAATGCCATGTATATCATTTAGTATGGATGGCAAATGTGCTGAATTACAGATATTGAGGTTGGGGGTTCGAAACCCAGTCAAAGCCATGTTGATTTTCAAAATTATATCATATGCAGTGTTCCTTGGCCAACTTAAAATGCCATGTATGTCATTTAGTATGCATGGCAAATGTGCTGGATTACAGATATGGAGGTTGGGGGTTCGAATCCCAGTCAAAGCCATGTTGATTTTCAAAATGATATCATATGCAGTGTTCCTTGGCCAACTTAAAATGCCATGTATGTCATTTAGTATGAATGGCAAATGTGCTGAATTAGGGATATGGGGGTTGGAGGTTCGAACCCCAGTCGAAGCCATGTTGATTTTCAAAATGATATCATATGCAGTGTTCCTTAGCCAACTTCAAATATCATGTATTATATGTCATTTAATATCAATGGCAAAGGGGTTGGATTACAGATATGGAGGTTGTGAGTTCGAATCCCGCTCGAAGCCATGTTGATTTTCAAAATTATATCATATGCAGTGTTCCTTAGCCAACTTAAAATACCATGTATGTCATTTAGTATATCCCCAAAACGCAGAGCTACAACACTTTCAAGATGGCTGAATCCAAGATGGCTGAATTGTTTGGCCCATAACTTCTGACTGGGTGGATGGAGTTTTTCCAAGATTTCTTTTAGCTTTGTTTTCTCAATAGTACTTTGTTTCATCTCTGCCCCCAAAGGCAAGCCCGCTTCCAGCATTTTCTGTGAGAATGCATTTCTAGTTTATTATTGGTCTTGTGCAGGGCAGCAGTAAAAATAGAAAATGGATCTCCTCCTAGGCCTTTCGAGATAGAGACACCGTTCAAACACTAAAACGACCGGCTCGGCTTGGAGATCGCGTCTCGTTATAGGCTTCTCCGTGTCTCTTGTCGTTTTCCCGTTTTTGGCGATTTTGTTAAAGCCTGGGTCTCCATTGAAAACTATGGTGGAACCTTCATGAACCAAAGTTCCGCCACTCTAGAGATTAGAGTGTAGGAGGCTTTTTCGGTCATAAAACATCAACACTTTCACCTAGAAGTTTAGTTGACGCGTTGTTAGCGAGCTCTATGGGATGTCTCCAAATTGTGAAAGTTTCATCTCCCAACTCCCAATACTTTTTAAATGGCAGGTTTGTAAAAAAAACAGGCCTGGCTCTATGGAGAATCCCATTCTTTCGAAAAGTGCATTTTTCAAGAGATCAGCGCATGTCCCACACGGAGGTCCATTTGTGCCTGAACCCTTTCACCTATAAACTTCATTCAAAGACTGTTAGAGAGATCACAAGCATGACTCCGATCTGTGAAAAGGACACGTGCCAACTCCTTTTAGTTTTTTTACAACGATGTTGTAAAGACAAAAAACTCATTCTCATTTTCTCCCCTTTTTAAGGCTCAATACTAACTGTCTTTCAGTCAATCACAACAGGTGCAGCCTATGAAGGGTTCCATTTCAACTGTCACTGTCTCAAGATTCTATTCTTAACGAGCAGGTGCGAGCAAGCATTCTAGAAGTGTATTGTTCAGCTCTGCAATGCAATGTAATATAGTCTTGCTGGACTATGCATGACAATTAGCTGCTTGGCTTAGTGGTAATGCATGCCGCTGCATTAGAGAGATGGAGGTTGAGGGTTCAAATCCCACCCGAAGCCATGTTGATTTTCTAAATTATAACATATGCAGCGTTCCTTGGCCGACTTAAAATGCCATGTATATCATTTAGTATGGATGGCAAATGTGCTGAATTACAGATATTGAGGTTGGGGGTTCGAAACCCAGTCAAAGCCATGTTGATTTTCAAAATTATATCATATGCAGTGTTCCTTGGCCAACTTAAAATGCCATGTATGTCATTTAGTATGCATGGCAAATGTGCTGGATTACAGATATGGAGGTTGGGGGTTCGAATCCCAGTCAAAGCCATGTTGATTTTCTAAATTATATCATATGCAGCGTTCCTTGGCCGACTTAAAATGCCATGTATATCATTTAGTATGCATGGCAAATGTGCTGGATTACAGATATGGAGGTTGGGGGTTCGAATCCCAGTCAAAGCAATGTTGATTTTCAAAATGATATCATATGCAGTGTTCCTTGGCCAACTTAAAATGCCATGTATGTCATTTAGTATGAATGGCAAATGTGCTGAATTAGGGATATGGGGGTTGGAGGTTCGAACCCCAGTCGAAGCCATGTTGATTTTCAAAATGATATCATATGCAGTGTTCCTTAGCCAACTTCAAATATCATGTATTGTATGTCATTTAATATCAATGGCAAAGGGGTTGGATTACAGATATGGAGGTTGTGAGTTCTAATCCCGCTCGAAGCCATGTTGATTTTTTAAATTATATCATATGCAGTGTTCCTTAGCCA
>NC_085871.1:8845557-8848057 GCF_034702125.1 Engraulis encrasicolus
GTTTTACAATTTTTGGGTGCACGTCCAATAGACGCCCTCAAGTAAGGGTACTGTAGAGAAAAAAAGACTGCACTCTCTCGACTATTGTCTACACGAAAACACTTAATGCACTATGTCCAGGTCACATATTGTGCATTTCGGCATGAAGCCGTCTTCAGTGTATAGTGTTAATTCAACACTTAAAGGGTTAATTTGATGTCAAATCAACTCTCCAAATGATGTCAAATCAACTCTCTAAGTGTTAATGAGCACTGCAGAATTGACTGTGTATGTAGAAGGATGCCCAGACTGACTGACATAAGACATTGCAGCTACTGCATAACGAGTCTATATAATGATATACTGTATAACGAGTATTGGGCTTTGCACAGACAGGCGTTCCTTTTCCAACCCACCACTAGAGTGATGGGAGGGGGGATGGAGAGCGGTGCATGTGTGTGTGGGGTGTACGGGCCTTTCAACTAGGACGACCCCCCTGGAGCCAGCTACCCCTCCATCCTTCCATCCCTCCATCCCTATATCCCTCCATTCCCACCCCACCTCCTTCAATTGCCATCAGTCTGATCTAGTTCAGCAGCTATACTTGGAGCTGGGGCCTCTCTCCGCTGTCTCTGGGAGCGTTACCTGGGAGACCTGCGCCACTACAGTGCAGCTAATATTCCTGGAGCACACAGCACAGCACAGCACAGCACAGGACAGGACAGCGCAGGCAGTTATCATGGGCTTCTAAGAACCCATTAGAACTGCTGACAGAACATTACGGATTCTAGAACACCTCTGCTTGGGAACTTTATAAACTGTCTTCTATGGGTGAGATGGTGAGACTTCAGCCAAAAACCCCTGTGATGTGGTGTTCGTGTGTTTGGACAAAGAGTAGACATACACACTCACAGTGTCAGGGCGAAACACACACAGACACACAGACACAGACACAGACACAGACACAGACACAGACACACACACACACACACACACACACACACACACACACACACACACACACACACACACACACACACACACACACACACACACACACACACACACACACACACACACACACACACACACACACAGAATATCAAGACTGATGTAACACACTGTCTCCTGACCCTTTGGTTTAATCCTGGGGTTTCTACAAGATACATGCGTCCATTATGGAGGGGGGTTAGCAGATTTGTTGGAAAACCCAAAGTACCTGAGGGTTTTAGGGTTTTACACAGTTTTACTTCTTCCCTATGGTAATGTGATTAAGATTAAGAATACTAATCTGGGACTACTACTCCATCTGTTTCGGAGAATACAATTAATCTCTGAAACGACATGAGGAAAGAACAGCCTCATAGCGGCTTTGTCCATAAAGACTGATCCGTCACTGTATGATCACTCCATTCTAACTTATTTGTTATCTAAAAAAGAATTCCTTCCAATTTCAACATGCAGTTGTGTTACTCACTCTAGCCTTGACTTGTCATTACCTGATTACCTGATTTTTTCAAGGTCCTGGCCTTTCTAATGGTAGCATGGGATTTTTTTTATTGCTTGATTGTTTTTTTTTAAAGGCGTTTTAACTTTCCCAACAATAACCCCAAAAGATATTGCTGTTTTGTTGATTGCATGGCATTTAGGATGCTATTTGGAGTATGTTTAGACTTAAAAAAAAAAAAAAGTAAACAAACCCATGCCCCCATAGATTAGGTTCTAAAGCCTGAAAAAAAAAAATGCTGCATCGTTAGCGCATTTGTGCACTTCGGGCACTATGTATCGGTTCGTAGGGTGCTCTGCTCACGCTGACAATTCAGTGTGCACTCTGAACTAAACGCCAGTGCACTGACACAGGTGTGCCATTTGAGACACAGCATGTGTTTTTCTTTCAGGACCAACAGTATTCCAAGAACCTAAGTAGTAAGCCAGGCTAAGTTAACTTTGAGATTGTGGTCAATCATCTAATTGAAGAGCCTGGAGCCCTCATTTTCTTAACTAAATGACACATGTGGGCTGTCAACTAGCAGGTTAGTTACCACTTCCTGCAGCCAGGTTTATCACTTAACCATGTTCTTGGAATGTCACCCAGGTGAGGTCCACCTATTATGGCCACACTTGAAAAGGCTGAGCAGACACCACATGCACACCTTCCAGGTATCCCAGCAGCCTCCTTTCCACAGGAGCCAGCCAATCACAGTGAATCTCCACAGGGGTTCACCAATCAGAAAGAACCTCCTCAGGGATCCACCAATAGCAGAGAACCTCCACAGCAGGGCTCCACCAATCACACGTGACCAAGGCTAGCCCAATAGAATACAAAGAGAAGCTCCCTTCCTGCCAAACCACACAGGCCATCCAACTGAGCAGGCAGAGACGATCAGCCAGAAGGCTTTTGCTTTGTTAACAAGAATCACAACACAACTAGAGCTCATTATGCCAGAAACTGTGTTAGACGTCACAGGCTACTACTCATGTTTCAGTCGCACAATGCAAATGTAGGAGGGGGGAGAGAGAA
>NC_085871.1:8860557-8868057 GCF_034702125.1 Engraulis encrasicolus
TGATGATCTGTGCAGTTGATTTCACAAAGTAGATTAAAATGGCTGGTAATTGGGAATCAGATGGTTTATTGAATTGGAGTGGAACAGATGTGTGGATAGGGTTTTTAGTTTCTCAACTCGGGATGTCCACTCCTGGTCAGGGAGGAGAGGAAAGGCAAGCGAGTGGGGCAGAGGTGGCGAAGAGAGAGAATGAGACTATGAAAGACGAGAGAGAGGGAGAGAGCAAGAGAGAGAGAGAGAGAGAGAGAGAGAGAGAGAGAGAGAGAGAGAGAGAGAGAGAGAAGGTGAGAGTGCAAGAGTGCGAGAGCGTGAGAGCGTGAAAGGGTGAAAAAGAAGAGTGTGTGTGAGAGAGCGAGAGCGTGAGTGGGAGATGTTGAAAGGGTGAGTAGGACATCGTGAGAGGTGTTACAGTGTTAGAGGGTGAGAGAATTCTCTCTGTGTGTGTGTGTGTGTGTGTGTGTGTGTGTGTGTGTGTGTGTGTGTGTGTGTGTGTGTGTGTGTGTGTGTGTGTGTGTGTGTGTGTGTGTGTGTGTGTGTGTGTGTGTGTGTGTGTGTGTGTGTGTGTGTGTGTGTGTGTGTGTGTGTGTGTGTGTGTGTGTGTGTGTGTGTGTGTGTGTGTGTGTGTGTGTGTGTAAGAGCAGTTGAAAGAGTCTGAAAGTGTACTGTGTAAGGATGAGTGAGCAGCCACTGGAGCAGGCTGTAGAGCCAATTCAGAGAGTGATATACTGAGAGGAGGAATGCAAAGGGAGAGAGGAAAAAAGGAGAGGAGGCTGATCGCGTGGAAAAGAATAGAGGGATATGAGAAAGACTGAGATGAGAGAGAGAGAGAGAGATGAAGGACATGATGAAGAGGGGAGAAGAGAGACCTGAAGGATACAACAGAAAGGAAGGAGAAAGAAGAGAAATACAGGAAAAGAGCGGCTAGTGTGGAAAGGAATAAAGGGATATGAGGAGGATAGAAGGGGAGGTGAAGAGTACAGCAATGAGGAGAGTCCATATGAGAACACGTGCTGATGAGAAAGAACATTATGAGGAGGAGGGGAAATAGATGAGGAAGAGATGAGCGAGGGATGCTAGGAGGAGGAGAGGAAATAGATAAGGATGAGAGGAGGGATGCTAGGAGGAGCAGGAGAGAATAAAGAAGAGAGAAAAAGGAGGAATGATAGGAACAGGTGAGATAAGAGAGGGATGACATGAGTAGAGGAATATGAAAGGGAGAGAGAGAGACAGCGAGAGAGAGAGAGAGAGAGAGAGAGAGAGAGAGAGAGAGAGAGAGAGAGAGAGAGAGAGAGAGAGAGAGAGAGAGAGAGAGAGAGAGAGAGAGAGAGGGAGAGAGACAGAGAGAGAGAGAGAGATGTGATGAGCAGAAGGACACGAGGAGCGGTGAAGAGATGAATGAGAGAAAATATAGTGATGATCAGGAGGAGGAAGAGGAGGAGGAGGAGGAGGAGGAGGAGGAGGAGGAAGAGATGAATGATACAATATGAAGAGTGGAAGAGAAAAGACAGGAATGGTATGAGTGGAAGAAAGGGAAGATGATAATATGAGGAGATAGTAGGGGATAGGGATGATATGTGGAGGACAGGAGAGAAGGACATGAGGAATTTGGAAAAAAAGAGAGATATATGAGAAAGAGGAGATTGAAGAGAAAGGGATGACTATGCGCATCCAGTGTTCCTCTTACTAGCTGAGCACCCCCAACAAAAGTTAAGAGCAAGGCGGACAGGGGAGAGGAATATGAGGAGAAGAGAGGAATATGGGGAGGAGAGAGGGATGAGGAGAAGAGAGGAATATGGGGAGGAGAGAGGGATGAGGAGAAGAGAGGGATATGATGTAGTAGAGAGGGATATGATGTTGTAGAGAGGGATGTAATAGAGTAGAGAGGGATGAGGAGGATAGATGGATATGAGGAAGAGAGAGGAATATGGGGAGGAGAGAGGGATGAGGAGAAGAGATGGGTGAGGAGGAGGTAGATATTGAGGAAGAGAGAGGGATATGAAGAGAAGAGAGAGACATGATAGAGGAGAGAGGGATATGACGTAGGAGAGAGGGTCGGGACAATATGTGTAGGACAGGAGAGAGGGATATGCGGTGGAGAGAGGAATGAAGAGCAAATAGATATTTAGGAAGAGAGAAACATGAGAGAGGACAATATGTGGAGGAGAGGAGAGAGTGTGTCCAGAGAGGAGAAGAGAGGGATGTGAGGAGGAGAGGGAGATATGATAGATGACAGAGGAGAGAGGGACAATATGCGGAAGAGAGGACAGGAGAGAGTGTGGAGGAGAGGAGAGAGGGACAATATGCGGAAGAGAGGACAGGAGAGAGTGTGGAGGAGAGGAGAGAGGGACAATATGCGGAAGAGAGGAGAGGAGAGAGTGTGGAGGAGAGGAGAGAGGGACAATATGCGGAAGAGAGGACAGGAGAGAGTGTGGAGGAGAGGAGAGAGGGACAATATGCGGAAGAGAGGAGAGGAGAGAGTGTGGAGGAGAGGAGAGAGGGACAATATGCGGAAGAGAGGACAGGAGAGAGTGTGGAGGAGAGGAGAGAGGGACAATATGCGGAAGAGAGGAGAGGAGAGAGTGTGGAGGAGAGGAGAGAGGGACAATATGCGGAAGAGAGGAGAGGAGAGAGTGCGTCTAGTGTTCCTCTTACCCGCTGAGCACCCCCAGCACCAAGTTTAGAACAAAAAAAGAGCCGATGATGATTAGAGTGACAAAGTAGAGCCAGGGCCAGTCTTTCCCCTGCGCATCATTCACCTGTAGAGACCGCACTCGGGTTAGACACACACATGAATGCGCGCGCACACGCGCACACACACACACACGCACACACACGCACGCACGCACGCACGCACACGTGAACACACACACACACACACACACGCGCGCGCACACACAAACATGCATATCGTACATATCCACACTCACACACACACACACACACACACACACACACACACACACACACACACACACACACACACACACACACACACACACACACACACACACACACACACACACACACACACACACACACACACACACACACACACACACATCCATTATGACACATACAGTATATCCATTGTCATATCAATGTAAATCAAAGGACTTCTGCACCTTATTTTGTTATGAAATGATGTGTTGATATGTATGGAGAGGAGGAGGAGAAGAAAAGGAGAGGAGAGGAGTTGCGGAACAGACAAAGATGGATTAACAAAGAATGAAGCACAGAGAGGTAGCCTGGACCGGCCAGTACTTCCTATGACATTGTATCACATTTCACGATCAAGTCAGGCTGGTCAAGCTGGGTATCTATGGGAGCTATACTGCGTCAGTTCTGCCAGGAAGATTAAAATTACTTCTTAGACTGTCAAAAAAACTTTTACTAACCAAGAGGAAGAGGAAAAAAAACTGAGCAAGTAAAATGGCTGTTGAGTTGGGTATAAGGCAATGACACACTAGTTTCCATTACATTACACTTAGCTGACTATCCAAAGTGACTTATAGTAATTTGCAGATCATGGTTTACAGCCATGCAATGACGTTGGGAGTGGAAGGCTGGGATTCGAACCAGCAACCCTCTGATCTAAAACTCATCTCCTTAACCACTAGGTCACGGCTGCACGCCCCCCCCCCCCCTCCCTCCACTAGTTGTGGCAATGGCCTTGCAAGCATCTAAGTAAGAAGAAATATTTGACCAGTAGCATATACAGACACAATAATTAGCTGAAATCCAAAGCGACAGATATTTACAGGGTATTGGTTACAGTCCCTGGAACAATGAGGGGTATGGTGCCTTTAGTAAAGGGCACTTAACCCAAGGGTGGAGGTGTAGGGAGAGGTAAGGGTGGAATTAAGACCTTCAACCTTCGATCACCTCCCTAATCATTAGAACACAGCTGCTCCCAGCAGCATATACAGTACAAACAGATGCAGGTGAGGTCTGCCTCTGACAATTTCCTGAATGGTTCAGCGTGGCCAGACTAGAAGCTGGAAACAACTTAGTAGTGGTGATAGCCAGGCTAGAAAGAGGAGAAGAAGGGATGAAAAACTAGAGGACATGGCAATGCAGATAGAAGAGGAGAAGAACAAGACATACAGTACACAGCATGGAAGGATGGAGTAAGGAAGCAAGGGAATAAAGGAGGATAAGAGGAAAAGGAGAGGAGAGAAGGAGTCTGGAGCGAGAAAAGCTCTTGGACCTACACACACACATGTACAGTTTACTATGTAAAAACACATGCTCTCTCTCTCTCTCTCTCTCTCTCTCTCTCTCTCTCTCTCTCTCTCTCTCTCTCTCTCTCTCTCTCTCTCTCTCTCTCTCTCTCTCTCTCTCTCTCTCTCTCTCTTCCCATTCATCACCTCCTGTCTCTGAGAAGTCAAGACAAAGGAGAGGACACTCATACCGGTATATTTCTTATTTCACTTTCTTTCTTTCTTTCTTACTATCTTTTTCTCTCTGTCTCGCACACACACACACACACACACACACACACACACACACACACACACACACACACACACACACACACACACACACACACACACACACACACACACACACACACACACACACACACACACACACACACACACGCCCTAGAGCAGTATAGTGAGGGTAGGTCCCTGCGGTGTGTCAGGACTGACTCATTCAGGGATGCAAGAGCTTCAGAACAGCAGCGAACACACACACACACACACACACACACACACACACACACACACACACACACACACACAAACATGTGCACTCACACACACACACACACACACACACACACACACACACACACACTCCCTGCAGTACATAGTAGCTGACTTAAACAGGGCCGTGACCTTCTCTCTGTGTGTGTGTGTGTGTGTGTGTGTGTGTGTGTGTGTGTGTGTGTGTGTGTGTGTGTGTGTGTGTGTGTGTGTGTGTGTGTGTGTGTGTGTGTGTGTGTGTGTGTGTGTCAGCACCTGAGGCATGCACCAGTCAATGCCACTGAAAGATGACATGCTACACACACACACACACACACACACACACACACACACACACACACACACACACACACACACACACACACACACACACACACACACACACACACACACACACACACACACACACACACACACACACACACACACACACACAAACACAAACACACACACAGGTCGCAGGTCAACAGTGTGTGTGTGTGTGTGTGTGTGTGTGTGTGTGTGTGTGTGTGTGTGTGTGTGTGTGTGTGTGTGTGTGCTTGTGCGTCCGTGTGTGTTTACATAATTTTCAGGGTTTGCCAAAGCTCAGTTGGCGATCCACAGGCAAGAAATATTTGATGGAATGTTAATTAATGGGAGATGCCATAGTCGGATGTGTCAGGAATGCATGTGTGTGCCTGTGTGTTGGTGCATGTCTGTGTGCGTGTGTGTGTGTGTGTGTGTGTGTGTGTGTGTGTGTGTGTGTGTGTGTGTGTGTGTGTGTGTGTGTGTGTGTGTGTGTGTGTGTGTGTGTGTGTGTGTGTGTGTGTGCACGCATGTGTGTGTGTGTGTGTGTGTGTGTGTGTGTGTGTGTGTGTGTGTGTGTGTGTGTGTGTGTGTGTGTGTGTGTGTGTGTGTGTGTGTGTGTGTGTGTGCGTGCGTGTATGTGTGTGCGTGTGTGTGTATGTGTGTGTGCATGTGTGTGTGTGAGTGTGGGTGTGGGTGTGGGTGTGCATGTGTGTGTGTTTTTGTATTTGTGTACATACAGTGCCCTCCATAATTATTGGCACCCCTGGTTGAGATGTGTTTTTTAGCTTCCAATTATTTTATTTTTTTTCTAAATAATATGGGACCTTAATGGAAAAAAAAGAGAAAAATCCAACCTTCAAAACAAGTGCATTTATTCAGTGGGGAAAAAATCCCACATAAAGAAATAATTATTTGACATCAAATAATGTGTGTCACAATTATTAGCACCCCTGGTGTTAATATTTTGTACAACCCCCTTTTGCCAACAAAACAGCTCCTAATCTTCTCCTACAATGTTTCACAACATGGGAAAAGACAGAAAGAGGGATCTTCAGCCATTCCTCTTTGCAGAATCTCTCTAAATCATCCAGAGACCTGGGTCCTCTCCTCTGTACTCTCCTCTTCAGCTCACCCCACAGGTTCTCAATGGGGTTGAGGTCAGGGGACTGAGATGGCCATGGGAGGAGCTTGATTTTGTGTCTGGTGAACCATTTCTGTGTAGATTTGGCCATATGTTTAGGGTCATTGTCTTGCTGAAAGACCCAGTGACGACCCAGCTTCAGCTTTCGGGCAGAGGGCAACAGATTTTGATTTAAAATGTCCTGGTATTTCAAAGCATTCATGATGCCATGCACCCTAACAAGGTTCCCAGGGCCTTTGGAAGCGAAACAGCCCCACAGCATCACTGACCCACCCCCATACTTCACAGTGGGTATGAGGTGCTTTTCAGCATGCGCATCTTTCGTGGTACGCCAGACCCACTTAGAGTGTTTGTTGCCAAAAAGCTCAATCTTGGTCTCATCTGACTAAAGCACACGGTCCCAGTTGAAGCCCCAATACCGCTTGGCGAACTCCAGACGCTTGCGTTTATGATTGTGAGTGAGGAAAGGTTTTCTCCGTGCATGCCTCCCAAACAGCTTGTTGGCATGTAGACAGCGCCTGATGGTTGATTTGGAGACTTTGTGACCCCAGGATGCTACCATTTGTTGTAATTCTGTAACAGTGAGCTTTGGAGATCTTTTGATTTCTCTTACCATCCTCCTCACTGTGCGTGGTGGCAAAATAAACTTGGGTCCTCGTCCAGGCTTGTTTACCACTGTTCCAGTTGTTTTGAACTTCTTAATTATTCCTCTCACAGTGGATATGGGCAGCTGCAGTTGAGTGGCAATCTTCTTGTAGCCTCTGCCTGACCTGTGAAGGTCGACGCACATCTGCCTCACTTGTATGCTGTGTTCCTTTGTCTTTCCCATGTTTAAGAGTGGATAAGAGAAATGGCCTCGGTGTCACGTCATATTTATACCCCAGGGAAACAGGAAGTGATGAATTACTAATTAAATGTTCCTACATACTCTGGTAAACTTTGTAAACTACTGTAGAAATGACAGAAATGCTTTAATTATATTTATTTCCTGGGAATTGTTAAGGGTGCCAATAATTGTGGAACAGGTGATTTAATGAAAAATAATTATTTTTTAGTCAGGGATTTTTTTTATTTTCTTACAATTCATTTGAGTTGAAGGCTACATTTTCCTACAATTTTCAGTGTGACAGTATTCTTCTGCAATAAACACTGAATTTATTTTAAGGCTTTTAACACATCTCAACCAGGGGTGCCAATAATTATGGAGGGCACTGTATGTGTGTGTGTGTGTGTGAGGAATGTGTTTCTTCTGAGCAGCTATAAAAGGGATATAGCATTTGTTATTTTTGACTCCCCTGTTCGGACGCAGCCCACTTACCCCATGTCTGACTAAAACACGACAAATGGAACCACAAAACACAC
>NC_085871.1:8875557-8878057 GCF_034702125.1 Engraulis encrasicolus
TGGCCCACAGCCTCACCTGATCTACATATTTTGGCCCTTGGAGAAAAATAATTGGAGACCACTGACATACTGTATGCTCACAGAGGTCTGGACCTGCATTAACATAAACTCTCAGCACCCTCAATACAGAACATGGTGTGTGTGTGTGTGTGTGTGTGTGTGTGTGTGTGTGTGTGTGTGTGTGTGTGTGTGTGTGTGTGTGTGTGTGTGTGTGTGTGTGTGTGTGTGTGTGTCTGTGTGTGTGTGTGTGTGTGTGTGTGTGTGTGTGTGTGTGTGTGTGTGTGTGTGTGTGTGTGTGTGTGTGTGTGTGTGTGTGTGTGTGTGTGTGTGTGTGTGTGTGTGTGTGTGGCCCCGGTATACCTGCAACTGCAGTAATGGTGGTGTGTTGTTTTTGTGCGCATACTATGTATTCTACATTACATGTTACTTTAATTAGTTAATCTTTATCATGTTTTCACCATTAGCAAGCACTACTGATTGTATTGACAATTCAATGATGGACAAAAGATGCCATGTCTTCTTAAAGCTGCACCTACTGGAATGTATTGTAGTGTAGTGTACAGTGAGTCATCATCCTGAGAAATGACTTTGTTACACTTGTATAGCGTTTCGTATTAAATCAGCATTGCATTCAAGACATAAGTGCCTAAACTGCTCCAAGAAGACTAAAATGGATGAGCAGAATCCATCATAACATTCCGGATGATAGTGCAAGCTAATCGTTTGAACAATGCCACTTAATCACTGCCACTTAATGTTAGAGTGTTAGTGTCAGTGTCTTTCTTTGGAGAAAGACTAAGTCACATCTTTTAAAAAAAAAAGAAAGATATTTATGACATTGGTCATTAACAAGCTAATTTTATCTTTTATCGCTAAAGCCAACTGAATGGATCGAAACTACTACCAGGACGAAAATTTCCACTGTCATTAAGAATAACCTTTCCCATAGATTAGTATTCCAATCAAACTGATGAGAGTAAGAGTGTATTTTTGTCCACCTAATGAGCTTTTAATGTACCCCCCCCCCCCCATCCACCCTCATCATAGCTTGTGTGGCAGATAATTATACTGGCCCAGAGGTAGTTTACAATAAATGAGATGCCCTTACAGGACAAGTACAGATGTAGTGGCAGCAGGGCTATAAATTAACTTTTTTTCATCACTAGTCAATTTGATTAGTAGATGTTACCGTAGGTCTTACTAGCCACACATACACTTACTACCAGTCAAAGTGGCTAGCGGGTTTCCTTTTCTACCAGCCAAAGTGAAGTTTCACCAGCATTAGGCCGGAAGGCTGGTATTACCGTCATTTAGAGCCCTGAGTGCCAGGATTAGGTGATACAGTGGATTTGGGGCGGCCTGTGATATCCCATGATGCATTGGGTGCCACTGGCGAAGTGCTAGCCTGAGGGAAGGAGCCAATCAGAGTGGGAGGAGTGAGAAGGTGATGACGCATACTACTCGACAAGCGGAAGCTTGAAGTGTGTTTCGATACAACCGACACAATTGACTGTGGGCTTCGTGTATGCCTACTAATACATTCGTAACGCCCAATGAATGGCTATGGGCAATCTTAAACAACTCCTCCCCTAGATCAGTGTTTATCAACCTTTTTTGTCTCGTGTACCCCCTAATTCATGTTCTATATCGGTTTCTCTGTCCCAATGTGACTGCTCTATACATTCCTTATGATAGTAACATTTTTCCAAGTACCCCCTGCAGTGTGCTCGCGTACCCCTAGTGGTACACGTACCCCTGGTTGGGAAACACTGCCCTAGATGATCCTCACACATGACTATCCTCAAGACTATCCATATGAATACAGGCCACGAGTAGGCACTGTGGCATATTGAGGTAGTCGTGAATGCCGAAACGGCAGAGATTCTAAGCTTCACTGATACCTAATGCATGGCAATGATATCCGGTGATATCTGATGGATGTGTTTGAATGTGAATGTAGAAAACAGAATTCAGTCGTGATTGTCCCTCTGCCCCGCAGAAAAGGCATAAAGCCATCAGTCACAAAAGTATAGATATTGGAACTGGAGTGAGTAGGGAAAGCCAATCAAAATTAAGAGACACATTTCAATAAAATTCTCAGTACACTTTTATTGACAAAGTTCTGCCTCCATGTCTCATCTTTCACCTGCTGAACACTTTCAAAGATAAAATGTTTGCTTTTCAACAAGCCTTTAGAAGCATTGAGTAGCTATACGTCAAGACCTCAACTTGCAGATTCTGCACACACACAAACAAAAAAGTGATTTTCTCAGTTTTGCCTGGGTCAATTTTTGGCCTGTTGTGGCTGGTGGCTATCTCACTTGTGATATAATCTGGCAATAGCCAGGGTGGATTTGGACAAGGTGACAAAAAATCTTCTGGACCCTGTATTACAAGATTGTACTGCAGATAACCATCTGAAGAACCTCATCTAAGAACGGAGCACTTTTGATTAAAGGTGCTATGTTTTGATAGTACCCTAAAATGTTTTGTTACTGTC
>NC_085871.1:8903057-8905557 GCF_034702125.1 Engraulis encrasicolus
AGCCAAGTGTTTTGAAGTTTGAACCTTGTAAACAAAAGTGTTGGCGGCAAAAAAATTAAAAAGAGCATTTAGACAATGTTTTGTTGTTTCCATACAAAGTGTGAAAAAGTCATTTGTAAGTCAAGCCAGTGTCTTTGTTAGTTGAATACTAATTAGATGGGCATGTAACACCTCTGATGGCCCCCACCCCCCTGTCACTTTCCATGTGATAATTGTCAGTATATATTTGAAAATTGGAAGCTTCAAGGTTTTCAATGGTAAGATATGAGTTATATGAGTTACAGATGTGTTTTCTGAGAAGTGTCAAAAATCCCACCGGCCGGAGCTTAGACTCCAGAGGGTTGCAGGTTTGAATCCCACCTTTACCTCTCCCTACACCTTCATTTATGGGTGAAGTGCCCTAGAGCAAGACACCTAACCCCATATTGCTGCAGGACTGTAGCTAATAATACCCTGTAAGCAGCTTTGGATAAAAGTGGCAAACAATTCAATTCAAACAATCAAACACTGGGGCACAAGCTAAAATGTCATTTCTCCGTTGTGGGGATGTAGTAAAGAATAAGGTTCCCATTCGGCTGAGTTGTCGACAGGGTGGGTTAAAAGATGTCTTTAAAGAGTGGAGTTTACTATAAAGGGCTGGCTACACGGGAATGATTTTCTATGCCAGTGACAACGTTCCCCTGGCCTAACCATATGAAACCCACCAGAAACGTGGCCCAAAACGAGTTTTTTGAATAATGGGTTCCAGGGTGTGAAAATCGAGTAACGCATGCGTTTGCGTTGCCATTGTTCCAGGCGAAACGGATTTGTTTACATCTGCGTCACAGACACATGGCCAAAAACAGTGAGGTATCTTCACAGTGACCACTAGCTTTGCACACAACATTAATTCCATGCACAATGGCATAATCAGACAACTGTTTGTGTGGACTGTGGAGACTCTTTCATTTCTACCACGGTCAATATTTTACGTTTCAAACTGCCCAGTGTGGGTCACTCGTGTTCAAAATCTCCAGTCCATATTTTAATGGGGCCGTGTAGGTTAGGTTTTCTGACCAGAAGGCCCTGACAAACACAAAGCAATGCTTCATATTATCTTTTAACTGCGCACCCAAACAGTTATCAGCAATGCATATTATTTATATGTCACTAGTTGAAACAGGCGTAATGGGCAGAAAGAGGAGGAGAAGCGGTGAGCGCGCAGCATCCTCCAGAGGAGGGAGAAATACCTGCCCGGTATTGGTATTCAACACCTTAGTTTAAACTTCTCAAATTAAAAAAGCAGCATAAAGTGTAGAACACAATCAACAGATGCCTAAATGGCAATGATTCGCTACTCTAGTCACTCCACAAGCTACACAAGGTGCCACATGCGCAAAGCTGGTAGCCTATTTCTCCACCTAGCACTCACTTCAGCATAATGAAAAATAACAACTATGCGATGCTGGTTTTGAAAATAAGTCGGCTAGCAGCAAATGCTAGTACACATGTTGGGATAAGAAATTCCTTTAGTAACTTGACATGCTCCTCCTGCATACAAAACATCATACTTAACTAATGAAAGGAGTAAAGACATCAGACTTACAGCTTCGTGAGGGCCAACCAGTTATGTAGACTGTAAACTCCCTGGTGATTGTTCTAATGTCTTCCAAAATATTCCAGAAGTTGCAGCATGCATGCTTATTCTTGTAAGAGCAACTTTGTCACGAAGCATGGTGCTAAGCACCATGATTCAGCACAGTCTGTTGTTTTATCTAACTTGTCTCTGTGGCATCTAGTAATGTTCAATTATGCAGCTTGCACATTCTGATATTCTGAACCTGCTATGTACGCGCTTGCGGAGAGAAAGTGCATAATAAAACCGTCTTCCGCTTTTTACAAAGGGGGGAAATGACGCTATTTTTTTGTTAAACTATCCGTCGCTTAAAATGGACATAACTTCGGAATGGGAGAGGCTACAAATGTATCGTTTTTAGTAATAAAAAGCTAAGATCTTCAAGCCATGGCATATGTCTGTAGATCGAAAACAAAATTTGCTGGGTTTGTTAAAAAAAAAAGAAACTTTCTGGCACTGTCAGAGACTGGTGTAAGGTCCCTGCGTGACAGGTCATTTGCATGATAAGAGTATGGGCGATCACGGCCATTAGCGAATACTTTGTTCTCAACAACTTCACATAAAGAAATGTGTATTCTGAAGCAAGCCTGTCGTTGTCATTAGGACCCGAACTTTTCACTGAAACATGCTGTATGGTCGCAACTCGATTGCAACTCGGATTTAAAAAATATCGCGTTGCGGTGTAATCTGGCCGAGGTCTAAGACAACGTTTCCCCCAGATTTGTGGTGGGAGGTCAGACACACATGCATGCATCCACACACACACACACACACACACACACACACACACACACACACACACACACACACACACACACACACACACACACACACACACACACACACACACACACACACACACACACACACACACACACACACACA
>NC_085871.1:8930557-8933057 GCF_034702125.1 Engraulis encrasicolus
GTGTGTGTGTGTGTGTGTGTGTGTGTGTGTGTGTGTGTGTGTGTGTGTGTGTGTGTGTGTGTGTGTGTGTGTGTGTGTGTGTGTGTGTGTGTGTGTGTGTGTGTGTGTGTGTGTGTGTGTGTGTGTGTGTGTGTGTGTGTGTGTGTGTGTGTGTGCATGTTTACTGGAACATCTTTAAAGTGTTAGCAGCTGTATTTGGCAGGCAAGTGAGAAGAGAAGAGAAGAGAAGAGAAGAGAAGAGAAGAGAAGAGAAGAGAAGAGAAGAGAAGAGAAGAAAAAGAAAAGAGAAGAAAAGAAAAGAAAAGAAAAGAAAAGAAAAGAAAAGAAAAGAAAAGAAGAGGAGAGGAGAGAAGAGAGGGGACAAGAGGAGAAGACAAGAGAGAAGACAAGAGAAGAGAAGAGAAGAGAAGAGAAGAGAAGAGAAGAGAAAAGTGTTCCACAGTACCACGTGTGTCTCTCACACACGCGAACAGCGTGAGGCCCAGCTGACACACACACACACACACACACACACACACACACACACACACACACACACACACACACACACACACACATGCTCAGACTCACACACACTTCTTCACATCCTCTGGGGTCACTCTTCTTAAAGTGAGAGCAACAATGACGACAGCAGTCATATATCCCACAGCTGTTACACACACACACACACACACACGCACACACACACACACACACACACACACACACACACACACACACACACACACACACACACACACACACACACACACAGACACACACACAGACACACACACACACACACACACACACACACACACACACACACACACACACACACACACACACACCTCGACTCTTCAAACGACCATGAAGGCATCGTCTAACAAAAGACAAGAGCGAAAGAAAGAAAGATAAACAAACGCGGATATACGGCACACGGTCCATGCCATTCCAAAGGGATGACCTGATGCAGTACAGTTAAGGCTGGCTATGTCCATGGCATTCCTAGTCTGATTATCATCGACTTTCAAATCTCTTCCAGACTTGGTCTGACCGAGAGCATAACAATTAACATTTCCCAAAAAGGCATGGTTGACAAGCTTCCTTTGAATTGCTAATGGTTGTTTGCTTCCCAACAAAGTGGGAGGAGTTCCCGTATTTGCGGGAACTCAGAAAGTACTTGCATTTCTCTTGACTTGACTGGTAGTAACGCTGAAGCTGTTGCGTCACTAGGAGGGCATGGCCTGGCTATGGTATTCCCACTGACAGCTTTGGCTGGGCCTGGGACAACATAAGCTGAAAGCCTGTCAATACACTGGAATGAGGGCCCTACCTTCCTTGGCCTAGCAGTATTGGCACTGGGTTACTATGCCGGCGACCCGGGTTCGATTCCGGCCCGGGTCATTTGCCAGTCCTTTCCCATGTCTCTCTCTCCACTCGATTCCAGTCTCTCCTTCACTGTCACAAAATAAAGGCACAAAAGCCCTAAAATATATCCCCCCAAAAAACACTCGAATGAGGACCAGGCAGGGGAGTATTCCAAGAATATGGTAAAGTGATAAACCTGGCTACATCAGCCTGCCTGAGGTGTTAAATCTGCTAATAGATAGCCCACAGGTGTCATTTAGTTAAGAAAATAAGGACTCCATGCTTTTGTATTACATTATATACCACTACCTCAAGGTTAACTTAACCTGGATTACTACGTAGAGAGGTTCTTGGCCTTATCTCCCGGCTCGGGCCCCCCTTTTTCAGTGGGTCCCGGGACAACTAACCTGTTTGTCCCTCCCTATCGGCTTCCCTGGCTATTTCCACCTGATAGACGGTTCGTCTTCCATACAAGAAAGCCTTACTGTACAACACAGCCAGACATGATGGACACATTCATCTCACACAAACACACATGTACATGCACATGCACACACACACACACACACACACACACAGACACACACACACACACACACACACACACACACACACACACACACACACACACACACACACACACACACACACACACACACACACACACACACACACACACACAACAAAACACAAACCCAGAAAAGAAGGGGCAAGAAAGAAAGGAATGGGGGAGGGGTGCTTAAAGAGAAAGACAGAGAGAAGAAATGAAAAAGAGAGGAGAAAGTCAGAGAGAGGAAAAAGAAAGGAAGTGCAATAGGGAGGGAGGGAGAGAGTTGGAGAGAAGAGAGAAGGATCGGGGAGAGAGGGAGCAAAACAGAGAGAGAGAGAGAGAGAGAGAGAGAGAGAGAGAGAGAGAGAGAGAGAGAGAGAGAGAGAGAGAGAGAGAGAGAGAGAGAGAGAGAGAGAGAGAGAGAGAGAGAGAGAGAGAGAGAGGAAGAGAATGAGAGAGATGAGGCAGGAGGATGAGAAACACACAAAAAAGATAGACACAAAAGGACAGCAGAGCATAGATGAAATAGAAAAGCGAAGGAGAGAGGAAAGAAAGAAAGAGAGAAAGAAAGACAGGAAGAAAGAAAGGAGGAGAGGAAGC
>NC_085871.1:8958057-8960557 GCF_034702125.1 Engraulis encrasicolus
ATGCACATAGTGCGTGTAAAGCAATATTTACTACTATTTTCTGATTGCTCAAAGTGTGTCCAGCATATTAGTCACCACCGTCAGATTTTTTAAAAAAGACAATAAAATCAGGTATGCGCAAGGTCATTGTCATTACTTAGGACCCCTTTTCAAACCTTTAGATCTACTGAGTACTTCACCATCACTGAAGCTCCTGTAAGTTTACTAATTTCTCCTCAATTTGATCATTTGTTTGGACACTGGTACTGTCCCAACCATAAACTGTCAACACCGTCGAGAGTTTTAATAGTATTATTGTTACATTAATGTTAATTATATATACTTTTTCAGAAGTGTCATGAAGCCCCTAAGAAACAGAGCGAAAACGAAGTGGCTAATGTGAGCAAAAAATGCACAATATGTAAAAGATTGTTTTTTTCTGTCTCACACCGTCAGATGTCACCACCGTCAGATTTTGTTCCGCTCATCATCTTGTTCCATATTTTACTAAATTGTGCTGGTTAATGAAACATTACCAGACATGTTAGTAATAATTGTGACCCAAACTTGTACTCCAGCCTCTACTGAGGTGCATTTGGAGGGTTTTTTGTCACAAAACCTGACGGTGGTGACATCTGATGTACTTCGCAAAAAAGCATGTGTTTTACATGTTTTTGACAAGTTTTAAGAATATGCTTCCAATAAGTATCTACAATTATATTGAATTGTAAAAGTATTTCACTTAAATACAGTGAACTTATTTTTTTTTACTTTTAATTCTGTCTGACGCTGGTGACAAAACCAAGAAAGAGACCATTTTATGAAAAATGAAAAACATGGGGAGCTTGGCCAATAAATTCACTGCACAGCCAAGACGTTCATCTATGATAATACACCTCTAGATTTTGGATTTGAACAACTTAAAACCTGTTTATGCCACATTTTCAATAATCTAGGCCTACTTCCTAGAGTATCTAACAAATGAAGAAAAAACACATGCACAAACATACTGTGCACACACAAAAATAAAGTGTTTTATTGCTAGATGTCATTGACTTGAGAGGGCTATTTATTTTGCTAAATGTAGGTAATAATTAGGTCAACTTTCACCACCTTCAGATTACTGGTCACCCACCGTCAGTTCTTAAGTCACCACCGTAAGAAGGAGTTTTGTACATTTTAAATGAATGTGCTTACAAAATGTTCCTTTGTAGTTGTTGAATTATGAAAGTAATAGCAAATTTAAGCCTACACGAATATTTGTGAAATTACAAAAAATTGTTTGATCTATTTAGCCATTAAGTAAGCATTGTCTGACAGCACATATTTTTTAAATTAGAACACATGAAGCAGTATTAAAATAGAATGAAAGTGAATTTTCAACATTTAAAGGCGTATGTGTGAACCAAAAAACACACACAATCACTTAAAAACTCCAGATACATATGCAACCAAATCAATACACTTTTTATTGCTTTTAATTGTGTCTGACGGTGTTGACAAAAAACAAGGCATGATCGGAGAAAAACCTGATTTCTGAAAAAAATGGAAAATGGGGAGATTGGCCTTGTGCATTTCTGAAAAGCCAAGACCTTTGTCTACGAGGATATACCATATTATTTTGTAATTCACTTTGTTTTTTTCTTTCAAGATTACAACCTGTTTTAGCCACTTTCTCAAGAATCAGTGCTATAATAAATAACCTAGGATACGCTAGCAAGACAGCAGAGTTGTGTATGTCTGCCTGCACGCACATACTGCACAAACACACATACACACGCACACACACACATGCACACACACTAAGCACTGCAGTGACAAAAACTCTTTTTTTTTCATTTGGACAGCCATTCCTGGGGTACTTTTAATCAGTCAACATGTGGCTCAATGGTACAGGTATGAGGCTCATACACACTAGTCACAGACATTTTTAATAAAGGGGAGACAGAGCACTGACTACGTTTTATAGTGAGGAGTCTGCTTGTTTTATTTATTTTTTTCTATTTCATGGCAGGATTATGTTTTGACCAGGAAAGAGTGAGCATCATAGATTGTTGCTGCGGCCAGTGTGCATTGGCAATGCCCTTACCATTCGATTCGATTACGATTGGGGAGGTAACGATTTGATTTGAATCGAATCAGTCCGATTCTATGATGCATTGCAATGCATTACATTTCTACATAATGCAAGGACAAATATTTCATCAGTCATGAGGCAATACAAGCAGTCAGATACTGAACAACATTTTATTGACTGCTGTGTGTATCAATCCTGCAGCTTTCAATGCTTTGAAGTGCTTTAATTTAAAGTAAAGTTCATTTGCTCCGGAAATGCCTACGAAAGTCATTGAAAGTTGAAAAAATATGCTGCATCGATTATGGCATTTGACGTATCGATTATTGAATTGTCCTGCCCTGCATTGCGATGCATTGCCGAATCGATTATTGTTGACACCACTAACGGCCAGTATTGAGGCATTTGATTGGTGCGGGTTCAATAAACTCAAATCACCTCTGAAAT
>NC_085871.1:9010557-9015557 GCF_034702125.1 Engraulis encrasicolus
CAGGTTCCGGTCTGGCTAAAGGGGCGTGTCATAATGCTCCTAGAATGAATAGAAACAGTCCTTAGGTCTGCCTATGTCTGCCTAAAGGGGGATTTCCCCCCCTTCCCCCTTGCAATAATAGAACCCGGAAACAATGGGCCAATGGAACCTCTCTCTCTCTATTCTCTCTGGCGGAACTGAACCTGGGTCCCTGGTGCCTTAGCCCACTGAACCACGGCGTCCCCATGACCACCTATTTCTGTGCCAGTGTTTATGGTGATGTTTTTGTGGATGCCTCATGTGTCCACAATGACCCTTTGTCCATGTCACACAATGTTCATATGCCTTGTCACCCTTGTCTCTATGCCCATGTCTCTAAGGTGCTTGTATGTCATTGTCCCACAGCAGGCATTAACAAACAACTCAAAATATAAAACTTCATGCCTGTGTCCTTGTTTCTATGTCCATGTCACTGTATTTAAAGAGTGAATGTGTCAGAAATGACATAAAAGGTGTTGAATTTCAACACATGGTCTGTGTGGACTCAGGGACAACACGTTTTGTGTAATTTCAGACATATTTCTTCGTAGCCCCTTAATGCGCGCCGTATCTCCAGTGGCACGCTGTAATAGTCATTGAAATGTAACTACCATAGCACTACAATACAATGACACAACACAGGCCCTTTAGTAATGCACCACGATTACCATGCTGATAACAATGAAATGATAAAGCCGCGCCTTAAGGGGTTAAGAGTGTATGGCCAAAGCCTTTGACTCAAAGGCCAATGTCCCTCTGCTCATATGCCTATGTCCTTGTCTCTGTGCTCCTGTCCTTAAAGGTACACTGTGCAGGAAATGGTCAAAAAAGGTAATGCAACTATGCTGGTCATTGAAACGGGGCTGCCTATTGCCAAATTTAATCTTTTCATGAAAGTTTAAAAGGTAAATAATTAATATTTTCTAGTATGGCCCAAGTACAGTCATTTTTGCAGCTAAAAATGGCTATTTCTGGGGATTCAAAATGGCGAACCATGGAGAAGATCCCCCTTTTCATGTATGAAAAGTGCAATTTTCCCAGTCATAATGAATACTTAGAATTTGATTGGGGTGATAAGTATTCATGAAAAAGGTAACATTAGTGAATGGGTAACATAAATTCTGGAAATAAACAACTAAAAATCTCACACAGTGTACCTTCAAGGTACTTGAATGTAATTGTCAAATTGTATGCACTAACAAACAACTGTCAGACAAAATACAAAACTTCACCAATGCAAATATCACTTGGCAGTAAATAAACAAATAAACAAATAAACAGTAGCAGTAAATAAACAAACTTCACAATAATGTCACGAATCTTCTCACATCTCTTCATACTCTTCTCTCTTTTAACAGGCACATAGAAACTTAGAATATAGTGTGAGAGCCTATGTATCTGATTTGGGGGCCTGTGGGATTTGGATGTTAATTTTTGGAGACATTTATATCTTCATTCTATAGGGTCTAAGGAATGAAAAAAAAACATGTCTCCATTTTTTCTTTTGACTTTTAGTGCCTTTAACCCCTTAACATTCCTCGTGATTTGCCTGAAAAACGCCTGAAAAACCAATCCAAATTGAAATTGTAACTGTAACCCAGCCCTTTGTGCAATGGACAAAATAAGACCACTTTTGGAAAGCAGACATTCTGTAGTTATTTTATATTTAGTCAGATTCACTGTAAATTGTTCTGGTGAAATATGTAGATTAAGAAATGATTGTAATTTTTTAACATTTTTGTCCCTCGCCTAAAAAAATAAAATGTATATCTCTTAAACAGACCTTTTACTGCAAGGAAAGGGTTTACAGACAGAATGAAACAAAGGCAAGATGCTCTAAGAACTTTTATTTCAAATTTCATTACAAAATCTCGAAGTCTGTGTTCTCTACATGATTTTATATGTGGGTATGCCTAGGCGTTTTTCAAAGTACCATTTGGAGTCTCCAAATGGACATTTTTGGAGATGTATAGGTATGCTAATGGAAACATGCCACTACTTGTAATGCAACATCACAGACCAAAAAGTGATATATCTTTGGAAAGGTTACACTTTAGAGGATTGGATTACACTGTTAGAATACTCACAAAACCCTGATTGTTTGAAAACCCTGAATGAATAGGAAAAAGTGGGGGGATGCATGCAATCTCAATTTTTGTACTTAAGATGTACACATTTCTGTCATTAGTGTAAGTGACTTGTACTGTATATGCATATAGCTCATGACAGTCTCAAGGAGCACAACACAGCCACAAGAGTCAAGTAAAGTCAAGTTAAGTGTACTTTAATATCAAAAATCTATGTAGCAGGAAAAGCATAAAAAATCTATTAGCACAGAGGTTTGAAATGGTGTTTGACCAAGCTACAATGTGCAGTTACTAAACATACATAAGACATTGACAAAAATCACCCACACACACATACACTGCAGTTAAAAAAGCATTCTAAATGTATTGAAATACTTTCTCTGACACATGCACTCATACCATAGTGATAGTATAACCACACACACACACACACACACACACACACAGAGACATGCAGTAGAAAACTAACATACTGATAAAACAAACAGCGTTTTCACACATTTTGAGGAAAACAAGACCCACCCACAGAAAACACCTCCCCCACCTCATGACCAGGCGCTGTGTCTACCTGTTGATAGCGTGGAGAGGGCACTCACCAGGATCAACCTGCACAAAACAGCAGGCCCAGACAACATCTCTGGATGAGTGCTGAAAGACTGGGCTGAGCAACTAAAGCACGTCTTCACTGACATATTTAACACCTCACTAAAGCCACCTTCAAAGCCGCCACCATTATATCGGTGCCAAAGAAGTCATCCCCATCCTGCTTCGAAGACTACTGTCCTGTAGCACTGACCCCCATCACCTTGAAGTGCTTCGAATGGCTGGTCATGGCACACATCAAGTCTACCCTTCCACCCACCCTGGACCCCTACCAGTTCGCATATAGAGTCTGGCGCCCCCCTCTACACCCAGCCCTCACCTGGAAAAAAGAGTCATATCTGAGAATGCTGTTCATTGACTTTAGCTCAGCATTCAATGCTATCGTACCCCCAACAGCTGATATGCAAACTGGACAAACTGGGCCTCAGCACCTCCCTCTGCAACTGGCTGCTGGACTTCCTATGCCAGAAACCACAACACCTCGGACACCATCGCACTGAGTACAGGAGCTTCACAAGGGTGTGTGCTCAGCCCTCTGCTCTTCACCCTGCAAAACAACCCACACAATACCAACCACCTGGTGAAGTTTGCAGACGATACAACCCTGGTGGGTCTCATCTCCCATGGAGAAGAGACGCACTACAGGACAGAGGTGGACAGCCTGGCCAGATGGTGCAGCGACAACAACCTCCTACTGAACATCATTAAGTCAAAGGAGATCATGGTCAACTTCCAGAGAGGCCACAGACAACACCTGCTACTACGGTGCTGCTGTGGAGAGAGTGAGCAGCAGCACAAAATTCATTGGAGTGCACATTAGTGAAGACCTCTCCTGGACCACCAACACAGTATCACAGGCCAAAAAAGTTCAGCAACGCCTCTACTTCCTGCGCAAACCGAGGCACGCCAGTGCCCCACCAGCCATCAGGACCACCTTCTACAGGGGAACCATTGAGAGCATCCTTACCAGCTGCATCACTGTATGGGGCGGAAGCTGCACTGACTACAACAGGAAAGCCCTGCAGCGTATAGGGAATTCAGCTGGGAAGATCATCAATGCACCCCTCCCCTCCCTGCAAGACATCTACACCACCCGCCTTACCCGCAAAGCCCTCACAATCGTGAGCCACCCAGCACAGAACCTGATCAGCCTCCTGCCCTCAGGAGCCTATGGTCCAGATCCACCAGACTCACAAACAGTTGTATACAGCAGGCCATCAGGATGCTGACCTACCCCCCCCCCTGCCAACACTGACCACCACCACATCTTACACACACGCACACTCAAACACACACGCACAACATATGTTTATACAGTGATATGTAGCAAGATCAATAGTTCACTACTAATCCAGATCATATCCAGATTACACCTTAAAAACAAAGCTTTCATGAAAGAGCAGGGATTTTGGAATAGCTCTAGATTTTCCACCACTTGAGCAACTTTTAAAGAGAAATGAAATTGGGGAGAGACTAATCTTTGTAACTGGCTTTGACACAGACACAGACACAGACACACACACACACACACACACACACACACACACACACACACACATACACACACACACACACACACACACACACACACACACACACACACCCAAACACACACACACACACACACACACACACACACACACACACACACACACACACACACACACACACACACACACACACACACACACACTGTGTGCAGTGAGGGCACTCTGAGGGCACTCCCCAAATGCCATTTTTCCTCAAATTTGGGTGATTTTGAGATTGTTTCAGAATTTGTTCCATTTACATGTCTTCAAAATAATGACAGAAAAATGTCATTAAAAGTCTTTTGGTTGCTTATTTTGTGTAAATGTATGAGCACGACCATGAATTTGGCAAAATAAAGACTGATTTTTACATCAAACCCACACATTCAACACATGTAAACAAAAGTATTGTTCTCTAAAGAAGGTGATATTATGGAACGTTATTGGCATACTTTTCCACAAAACACTAAATTAGACCAGGAAATCAGGACATAAAACCTTACAAAATTCGTATTGGAAGTTTTCAGAATTGTTTTTTTGTTTGTTTATTTATTATGCAAATTAGGCCCAAGTTCATGAAATATGCGCACAGGCGTCCTGAACATCAATCCATGGAATACCTAATTCTCTAATACTCAGATACACCAAACTTGGTAGACTTATTCATATCTACTCCGTTTCTGAGTATCAAAGGGTTTGTGGGTATGTCATTCATCCAATCCAATCCAAAACGTATTACACATTTTTCTCTAAATGCGATTTT
>NC_085871.1:9025557-9028057 GCF_034702125.1 Engraulis encrasicolus
TGACACTGCTACCCAACCAGCACACACACACACACACACACACACACACACACACACACACACACACACACACACACACACACACACACACACACACACACACACACACACACACACACACACACACACGCACGCGCGCTCACACACACATTCACACACACACTTAAACGCATGCACATACACGCACACACACACAACCACACACACACACACACACACACACACACACACACACACACACACACACACACACACACACACACACACACACACACACACACACACACGCACACGCACACGCACACGCACACGCACACGCACACGCACACATACACATACAAACACACAAACAGACACACTTAGAAATACAGACGCTCTCTCTGTCTCTGTCTCTCTGTATATACATTAACACACAAAGACACAGACACACCTTAACGAGCCTGGTCTTATCACCGCCTCGTACTAATTTAATCCAAACAGAGGGTCTGGATCGGCCAACTTGAGACAGATTCGAGACAGATGGGGCAGCCATTGGCTAGTGATTAGGGAGTTGGACGTTTAATCTGTGGGTTGTAGGTACAAATCCTACCAGACCTCTCCCCATACCTCCATCTATGGCTGAAGTGCAGTTGAGCAAGGCACCTATAACTTCACATTGCTCCAGGGACTGTAACCAGTCGCTTTTGGATAAAAGCGTCAGCTAAGTGCAATGTGGTTTAATATAATGTAATTTAAAGGTTTACTGGAGAGAGGAGTACATTTGAATTGTGTGTCTTATTTTACCTGAAGGCTAACATTTGGTCAACAATGTAATCAAAGAGAGGGCTTGCACCTTTGAAAGTAGCTTTTGTCTTTTTGTGGTGCGTTGGCTTTGGATTAATAGCAATGCAAAAATCAGGAAAACTTGTGCCTAAATAGCAAAGCATATGTGAGACCATTAAGAACCCACTTTTGTATGGGCATCTCATTTTAGTTTATACTGAGTACGAGCTTTAGTCTTGCGAAAAATTGGTCATGACATTGAATAACAATTCCTGGTGGGAGGGGTGACCCCCATTGACTTTTGAAATGCAGAACCCCACCTCTCCTTTGCCCATCCACCACCCTGTTTCCCTGATTAGCCAGTGGTCACGTAACAAGACTAAGGCCCTCCCACAATATCCAGGAAGGAACATTTATTCGTAGAGGTGTCAATCCTAGGTCCAGACAGTAAAAACTGCCAAATTTGCTCCAATCAGCATTGAATCAGCTGATTATATTGAGCCCTCAGGACAGGTAGAAGAGCTACTGGAGTCAATTGAGTTGGAAGGAACCTGTGGCAGTGTGTCTTTACTTTCTGAACCCAGGATTGACTTTTTTGACTGGAGCTTACGCATGGCAAGGCCAGGCCAGATTCTTAACCACTTCACAATTTCATCCCACATCAAAGCAGCCTCTTATTTTCAGTGTATAGATGGTAGCTACAATAGTACCAGATCCATTTCCGATAGCCACAGTTTAGTGTTTAGTTAAGACTATTATGCATCAAAGCCTCTCAACAGTCCCCATGGAGACCAGGGATGCCAGTCATTTAACACCGTCACCATGGTAGCGAGTGACTCCCTGAATCCATCACCAGCATCATTCTCCCTCATTATCAACATATTCTTAAATCTGGGAATCGAGTCGAAACCGAGTCATTGAAACGAAGTCGACTGTTCTAACCAGGATTCAATATTATTCCAGTTAACCATCATCTCTGGCTCGTATTCGAAGCAGTACACTGAAGCTGGGGAGGTGGAGCGGTATCACAGTTCTGAAATAGGACTCAGGACTGACCTGGGGCTAAAAAAACCTCCCGGGCAATTTAGGCTTAAAACGGCCAATCAAAAAAGTCCACTGTCTACTGTATAATGAACATGACCCAATGCAATGCCCAATCTAAACTCCGGTTTTTAAAAAATATTTAAAAATAAATAAATAAATATATCCAATAGCATCAGGTGTCGGCCCACTGGGAAGACGCCTTGTATGCCAGATTACCAGTCCAGCCCTGCACAGATTCCCTCCCCAGGGAAGAAGAGAGGGTTGCAACAAGAAACTCAGCTGGACTCAAGGACACGGAGTAAAAATCTGAGTCCCTCTCCTCCGAGTCTGAGTCAAGACCTAGAATGTAGAAAAGACCAAACTCCAGTACTACAACGCAAGGCTTAGGATCAGAGGTTTGCAGGTCTAAAGAAGCTGTTGACGCATACGTATGTGGATCTTTTTGAAAACACATTCGGTTTTGGCTTCTCATTTACACATAGATTTAAAAAATAAATTAAAAAAATCCCATTCTGGGGGCTAAAACGCTTGATCTAAGCCCCAGAGAGGATGTGACCAATAATTGTGATCATCGTCATATCAATGGCACTCAATGCACACACGCATGCACGCACAAACACGCGCGCACACACACACACACACACATGCACAAGTTGGCTGTTCTCCATTAGGGCACTATAATAGGACAGCACTT
>NC_085871.1:9040557-9043057 GCF_034702125.1 Engraulis encrasicolus
GACACCTCAATGACTGTGGGTACAACGTCATGTTTCATGTCGTTTTAGTTGTAAAACCAATTTTAGTTTTAAAACACTACAAGAAATACAGAATATAACGAAGAGTATTACTTTTGAAACAAAACTAAGATATTCCTTTGGATAAATGGCTTTCTGTTCAGTGCATGATGGGTACATGATCTACAGGCACCCTACCTGTATGTCCTTAGCTCCTATCGCTCACTCGTGCAAATAAATGTCATTTATGATGCATCTGATGCTGAGTAGGAGGTGGTATGGGCGGGGGCCCTGGATTAAATTTTGCTTAGGGCCCCATAAAGGCTTGGGCCAGCCCTGGTAGTAGTAGTAGTAGTAGTAGCTGTGCTGTTGTAAAGTAATGAATAGGTGGTTCTGGAAACAGAAGGCTGCTAAGCTGGCCTGCATTGTTCTGTGTTGTGCTGTGATCAACAACTAATATAGAAGAAACTACCACACCTGTACATCAAAGCAACACATCAAAGCTACATTAGATAAAGACGGTTCATAGTCCACAGATCAATGACCTCTCACTGACCGCAGAGGTCACACTAAGAACACACCCTCCTCTTAGATCAAAGCTAACGCCATCAAGTTCAAACTCAGGAAGCGTCTGATAATCAAACTCAAAGAGCTTCTTATGATAACAAACCCACTATAAGGAAACAAGTGTGTGAATCTCAGGGTCCATTTCAATATCTAATCTTCCACCCTGTCCTTGTGTGTGTGGCCTCGTGATGCGAGGCAAGACATCATTGACTACAAACGTTTTACTCAATATCTTGCAAAAGCACAAAGGTCATTTTCTTCAATTTGTGGAAGTGGATGTGGAATTAAATTGGGAAAAGTCCCCCAAAGTTGTCGAGTGTAGATTGACAGCAGGGAAAAGAAATGGTTTTCTCCATGGAGGCAGGGTTGTCCGCTGTGATGCCCTGATAGGCATAGTAACGCTTTTCTACTCTGAGTCAACGGGAGTGGTGTGTGTGGGCGGTCCTCCTTGATTCTGTGAATGGTGGCACCGGATGATGGGTGGAGCCATTTCCAATTTAAGCCAGCGTGCCACATCCAGTTCTCTCTCTCCTTCAGCCCAGCACTCCAGCTGCTCTGCTTATCTTTAGTTCGTTATTGATTATGTAACATGCAACATGCACCCACTACATTACCTTCATGATTACTGATTTCCACCTACGTACAACTTAGTCTTTTTTATCAGTGTTTTTATCATCAAAGCTCGCCTTCAAAAATAAATACAAAAAATAGAATCATTCACGCATGTCTCTGTCCCCATTTATTTTTGCTCTGGTGTCTTGTAGATCAGTGGTTCTTAACCTGGGGTGCGGGCACCCCCTGGGGGTGCGCCAGAGATTTCAGGGGGTGCGTGAAATATTGTTTGTGTTGAGGTTGTGACCAGAATTCTGCTAACGATCATTATAATTAGGCCAAATAAAAACCACATTAAAACATATTTTGGTCCCCATGTAAGGTATTGAGGTATTGATTAATGTCTCAAGCAAGAATCATTGTCATGAATCCCTGAAATCGTTTTTTTTTGTGTATTCATATGTAGAAGTTGGGTTGGGGGTACGCAGCTTGCCTTGGGCTAGGTAAGGGGGTGCGTTAAGAAAAAAGGTTAAGACCCACTGTTGTAGATCCATAGCTTCCGCGAAAGCACGAGGCCTCATGCACCAAGCGGGGAGAGGGGTTTAGTGAGATGGACCCCTAGTGCTACACTAGAACAGTGACCCCCAGCAGAGCTGTGGAAAATAAAAGCCCAGTGTGGCAATAATAATGAGCAGAAGTGTCAACAGTAAAAGTAAAAATAATTCATGGTGTAAGTATAACACTAGCACATGGTATTACATAGCTGTTACACCATTTACTCCAATGTAGCCTACCTAGACTGTGTTGTCACTAAAAAACACTAGAAACCAAACTAAAGGACCCACCACAAACTTGTTTGAACCAGTCCAGAGTCAGCTGACCATAAGACAAGCACACAAGTGTTTCTATTTTTTCACTTTCACTTTTGGCACCTCCTGAAATGAATAGGTGTTGCAGAGCAGAGCAGAGCAGGGGGGTTGCCATGGTGGTGTGTTTGGTGTGTTGCTATGCTATGATGTTGTGATGAACTACAGGAGTACTGTGCTCTATAAAGGGATAGGGATAGGGGTCAGTGTTGCCAGATTGGGCGGGTGCCCACCCAATTGGGCTACATGGGAGCGCCTGAGGGTAAAAAAGGGAAAAATTGGCCATTTGGCGTTTTTTTCAGTCGTTTTGGGCCCATTGAAGTCAATGTAATTTGTTGATTTTGGGCGTTATTTAGCGCTTTTGCCGTTTTTTGAGAAGCTTTTGGGCGGGACAAATCTGGCAACACTGATAGGGGTACTTGTAGCTCTCTCTGGAGCAGACTTGGTTCAGCACTTTACAGAGCAAGACCAAGAGCATGAATGTTAAATTAATCTCTTTTCTAATATTGAATTAACTA
>NC_085871.1:9048057-9050557 GCF_034702125.1 Engraulis encrasicolus
CAACCTATGGGTAGTTCCCGACCTATGGGTCACCAAAGATTCACAGAGGGTTGCAAAGGCCTCTTGATTTTAAGGGGTTTAATTTTAAATACAATATAAAGCCCATGTTGAATAAATGACAAAGTGCTACATTAAACATTTATGGGTCACCCAAAGCTTGCAATGGTAAAAAAAAACGGTAACACTTTCTATGAAGCCCATATCTATAGCGCATTATGAGCGCATTCATAACAAATTATAATGCACATTATAATTACTTACAACACATTACGACTACACCGATGATGTTTCATGATGCTTTATGTTAACAGTAATGCATAACCATGAATGTAGCTTATAATACTTTATAAATCCAAGGGTATTATGAGTGCTCATGACAGGATATAAACTACAGGCTGCCTGATGGGGCTTACAGTACATTATGATGCATTATAGATGTGCATTATACAGTGCATTATACTGTAGATGCGTCCATATGAACTTCACTTTACTTAGAGCGAACATTGACGACTTAAGATCTCACATGAAACATTATAGCATCATATTATATGGTTGTGACGTCATCTGTCGAATGCTCCATTCATTTCAACGAGGCTCCCCAACGTTCGGACGTCTGTTATTTTTCGATAACGGACGGGTTGGTCTATAACAGACCGCTGTCAATGGCAACAAGACTTTTCACTGCTAAAGCGACTTTTCAACAAGACTCTAATCAACTGCTGTGATAGACAGCACCCGTTGTCCTGGCTACCGCTGTCAATGGCAACAAGACGTTCACTGCTAAAGCCACTGGCTTGTATACAAGTCAGTGGCTAAAGCGAATGTTTCATATCACTCCGCAGGGGGTCCGGTCTTTTGTCACTCTAATCAGCTGCTGTGATAGACAACACCTGTTGTCCTGGCTAGCCTACCTAGCTGTTGCCTAGCGGTGTTCCACAACGGCACTGTTTTGTTTTGCGCAGCAACAATCTTAACATTAAATAGGTGTAAAGAAATGTCCCCGCATGTGTGAATCATTTAAGTATATCCATATAATAAGCGGGTTAACTTTCGGCGAGTCGGTCGCTTTGTGGAATAGCAGCACTTCAGAGAGAACAAGACCCCTCCGCTCCGCGTCGGGGTCTAAAGATTCTCTCTGTCGTGCTGCTATTCCACGGTAGCGACCTTCTCGCCGAACGTTAACCCTTACATATGAGCCCTTATGACAGTTTATCATCCAGGTCTGTGCATAGAGGGGTTTAGATACTCATAATGTACTATAATCCCCATCAGGCAGGATGTAGTTTATAGCCAGTCATGAGCACTCATGACACCCTTGGATTTATAAAGCATTATAAGCTAGATTCATAGTTATTCATAACTGTTAATATAGAGCATCATGAAGCATTATGAGTGTAGTCATAATACGTTGTAAGTAATTATAATGTGCGTTATAATTTGTTATAAATGTGCTTATAATGTTGGCTTTAAGTAAAGTGTTATCAAACAAACAATGCCCTAAATGATTATGTCAATATTGACCACAGTAAATTGTGAAAAAAGGGAATTATTTGTTTTTTCAAAAAGGGGTAAGTGCTTTAGCACCCCTCCTCCCTATGATCTTACACATGATCTGGAAGATTGATCTCTACCTTATGCAACACTATCTATAAATATACACCATAATACATATTATTTGTGGATCTGGAGAGGATGGCACATACATATTGATGAGGTATAAAGATATGGGTGTAGCTATAAAGAGATGTCTTGGTATATTGCCTAGAGATACACGTAACGTTATATGTTGGAAAGGATGGCACATAAATATGCACACATGGGTATGGGCAGACTATGTAATGTATTTTTGGTTATGTAACATATCAATGGATGAGGTATAAAGATTATGTAGCTAACTTAGGCTACAGGACAGGAAGGCAAATACATATGTAGGCCTGGCCAGGGATGTGAACAGGGGGGTCATTTCACGTGAAATCAGGAGCCCAACCAGCACAGAATTTAACTATTAAATTTCACTGTTGATATAAACCATTTTACATGTAGCCTACTGCAAGATAGATTTCTACTTGACATGTGTAATAACATTATGTACAATATACCAAAACATTATCGTTATACCTACGCCATACTTCAGCAGTAATCCAAGAGAGGCCGTGGGTTTGTATTCGATTTATGACGAGTAAGGGGAGTTGGAGCACCACGCAAAGTGGAGTGCTGTAAAACTCCCCTTAGCCGTTAAAAATCGAACACAAAACCACAGACTCAAGTGGCTTATTACTTATCTAACACTGTTGAAATTAATCGCTGAAAATATTTCTTAGAACTTTCGGAATTAACAATTCATTGAGGAAGTGGAGGAAGTGGAGGAAGTGGTTGGTCGGTTCAGGAAGTGGTTGATTACAGCAGCAACACAGGTGTTCATCTCGCTGCCAGACACAAACTTTGATACAAACTGTCAGCTGGGCGAGATATACACAGGGATGAAACGTCTTTGCAATCA
>NC_085871.1:9063057-9065557 GCF_034702125.1 Engraulis encrasicolus
TCTGTCTCAGGAAGACCAGGTCTGATGGGGTCATCCCTCTGCCACTCTGATGGTCACAAACACAGATGGACAGAGTTGATAGTATGTGTGGTGCTGTACATGCTGCGTGCGCGCGCGCGCGCGCGCGTGTGTGTCTGTGTGTGTGTGTGTGTGTGTGTGTGTGTGTGTGTGTGTGTGTGTGTGTGTGTGTGTGTGTGTGTGTGTGTGTGTGTGTGTGTGTGTGTGTGTGTGTGTGTGTGTGTGTGTGTGTGAGTGTGTTGTATTATGTCACGGCCCCTTAGAACAGCTGACCACTCAAACTCACATATACACACACAAGCATGCATGTATGTATGCACGCACGCACACGCACACACACGCACACACGCACACAGACACACAGACACAGACACAGACACACACACACACACACACACACACACACACACACACACACACACACACACACACACTGCGAAACACACCACACTACAGTGGACCTCTGAGGCCCAGGGGCAGCTGCAGACTTTCTTTAAAGTCGTTGTCATAACAGCTCAAGATAAGTTCCTTGGTCAGGGCCACTATTATAGTACAGGGGATGGGGAGGCACTAGAGCTACTGTATAGATGGTAGCCAGGGGGAACTCTAGAACTATGGATGGTGCCCATGGGGACCCTTATTTCCTCAGGTTGTATTTCAGTAACTTTTTTTCCATTAGTACAGTGAAAACAAACACTAGGTTTAATAGTTCTCAGTGGGGAAACAGCCTATAGGGAGACGTGGGCAAACTCAGGCTGAGCCATTTCATGCGGCCCGCAGAGCATTCATAAGAAAAACAACTTTTAAATCCAAATCCATACGGTCATCCTCAACAATGTTAAAACGGCTACCTATAACAGGGGTCTTGCCTATTTAAGATTAGGCCTAACCAGGTACGTAGACTACATCTTAATACATGTCATTGCAATGTAAAGGAATGGCATGGCTGACACAATTTCTTACTATTGACACAGGGTTATTTTTCACCCACCGCGCTTTTCCGTCTTGTTGGTGCGTCTCTGAAGTAATCTAGTAGTAAGGAAATGGATCGCACTCAGTTTTTCTTCTTTTCTTCTTGTTTTCTCTTGTGTTCTTTTCAATTTAACATTGCAGGGACTGACATGACAGACGTTTCGGCTGCACAGAGTCGTGTGACACTGAAGAAGGCTCTGTGCAGCCCAAACGTCTGTAAAGGCAGTCCCTGCAATGCTAAAATAAAAAGAAAACAACAAGAAAAGAAGAAAAACTGAATGCGATCCATTTCCTTACTACTAGATTACTATTGACACAGGCACGTTGTCATTTTAGGACGGGGGGTTTGGGGGTCCTCCCCCATGAAAATATGCGTTTCTTAGATGCAATTTCATGCATTTTAATGCATTTTTTGCATGAAATCTCACGCCGGACAATGCACTGAAAAGACGACGGACGGTCCATCCTACAGAAGGACGGCCACCCCAGGCCACAATCGCAAGAGGGGGTCTGTGTCACCAAAATTTTAGGTCGGACAAGATGCATAGCCGAGGCTATGCGCGGTATAGCCTACATGGACACGCATACATCATCACAGAACGGTGCAGAATAAAATGTTCTGCACCTCGGTGGTCGCTGGAAACGCAACTGAAAAACGGTCGGCTTGCTTGTACCAGTAGCCTACTTAAGCTATGAGAAACACTGAACACAAAGAAGTGAACTTTCTGTGGTGCTTGGTCAGATGAGTGCATTGGGGATAGGCTATGTTTGCTGTTTTATCGGAGCTGGGCGCGCGCACGAGAGAGAGAGAGAGAGAGAGAGAGAGAGAGAGAGAGAGAGAGAGAGAGAGAGAGAGAGAGAGAGAGAGAGAGAGAGAGAGAGAGAGAGAGAGAGAGGATACGTTGCCAGGATGGTTTTACTTAGGCTATGTCCAAACAGCCAACAAAACTAAAATAACCAAATCCAAGTGTTTAATAATAACATCAGCATGACTCACCTACATTGTCCCTTAGCCTACATTGATGGAGGTTACAAAGATGAAAGTATCTTTCCTGGTAATCCACTATTAAAACCTTTCCATGGATAATGGTTGGCAGTATTCCTTGCTGTGTTCCTTTTTATGGGCGGTGACACTGTAGGCCTACTTGGCAGCGGTGATTGCCAATTAAAAAATAAGCAGAGCTTTTGTTAAACTTTCGTGTGCGCTCTACATTCCCGCGGCACGTTGCAGGGAACACTGAAGCACCATTCTCTGCTGATCGAAGTCGGTGAAAGCGCATGCGAGCCTACCCGCGCTTTCAGATGAATAAGTGGCAACGCTTGCTGTACGTTCCCGCGGCAACCTGGCTTCTTTGCGTCGCTGTCTGCTCAGCGAAATGATTAAATGATTAACCGTTTTGGACGGTTTGGTGAGACCTTACTCAACCTCGCCTAGGTTACTTCTGCCGCGCGATTTTCAGTTCTGCGCTGTTGCTTGGAACTCCAGATTTTGCAACATTCACGCACATGA
>NC_085871.1:9083057-9085557 GCF_034702125.1 Engraulis encrasicolus
CATCTACCTAACCGCTCGCTACAGCAGCAGGATAAGACTACTGTAGGTTAGATTGGGCGATATGTCAATACCATGTCAAGGCTGTATCCTATCCAGGCTGCATCCCAGCCAGGGATACATTATAGTGACATCAGCAGAGACACATTCAAACCACCATACAGCAGCAGCCCCAAATCATGAGTTACTCATCATATGCTATGACAGAGAAGTGACTAATGCTACAGAAGAACAATACCATCAGGGCTACGTCAAGGACACGTCCTATCAAGGTAGGTCACAACATGGGTACGTCAGCAGAGCCATATCCAAGCCACCATACAGCAGCAGTCTCAAATCATATGTTATTCATGTTACACTAGGCTGAGAAGACAGCACCGCTACATTAAAACAAGACATTATATTACAGTGCATTTGGCAGACGCTTTATAACCAAAGCGACTTACAAATGAGGACATAATCATAGCCAACATCACTAGAACATACAAAGTGCACAGGAAATATACAGAACAACAAGTGCAGATGCAAAGAAGACCAATCTAAGACTAGGCCAAATCTGGCCCATGAAGGTTAAGTCCTATCAAGATCGCATCATGGTTACATCAACAGAGCCACTGTAGAGAAGCAGTCCCAAATCATGTGTAATTCATGTTACATCATGATACGATCAGGGCTACATAGAGTAGAAATGGCATAGAAATCATGAGGGCCAAATCAGTCCTATACATCAAGGGTATGTAAGTGCTACATCAAGGACATAAGCTATCAAGGTCATATCATGGTTACATCAGCAGAGCCATGTCCAAACCACCATACAGAAGCAGTCCCCAATCATCCGTTATTCATGTCATAGGCTGAGACTAGGCTACATACCAGTGCTACATGTTATCAAGGCCACATGTATCATGGTTACTTCAGAGCCACATCCAAGCTACCATCGAGTTGTAGTGCCAAATAATGTGTTATCATATCATTATGAAAGCGACTAACACTAGATCAGAACAAGACCAGCGCTACCTCAGGTCCACAGGATGGCCAGATCGGTCCTACATTAAAGGGGCACATTATTGCTTCGTCAAGGTCACATCCTATCAAGGTCACATCACGGTTACATCTGCAGAGCCACGTTTACCTCAGCGCTGGAGCAGTAGTCCCAAATCATCTGTTATTCATGCTGCACTGGGCTGGGGCGAGGTTACATGCGAGAGCCATGTCATGGGCAGCATCCTAGCCCAGCTGTATCCTATCCAGGTCGTATCATGGTTATGTCGGGACACATCCAAGCAAGCCACCAGATAGCAGTGGTCCCAAATCATCTTATTCGTCATCAGCATATGCATAACGCTTCATTAGTCCAAAACCAGGGCTACATAGAAATAGAAATAGATGAGAAATAGAATGGAAGTCACGAGGACCATGTCAGTCCTATATCAAGGGCATATCAATGCTATGTCAAGGAAGGCTCTATCGAATCCAGGTCACATCATGGTTACATCAGGACACATCAAAGCCACCAGAGAGCCGTGGTCCCAAATCATGTGTCACTCATAACACCCTATGACAGAGCAGGAACAACCAGTGCTACATAACAAGGACAAGACCATGGCCACATAAAAATAGAAATAAAATAAGCAGGGTCATATCAGTCCTATATCAAGACCGTGCTAGTGATACGTATCCTAGCCAGGCCAACCAACGCCACTGTTGGAGCAGTAGTCCCAAAGCATGTCTTATTCATTATGCTCTATGACAGAGCAGGAAGAACCAACGTTAAATCAGAACAAGACCATGGCTACATAGAATAGAAATATTAATCATGTGTTCATCATATGCTACCAGAAAGTAGCCAACGCTACACCTGATCAAGAAAGACCAAAGCTACATGTGGGCCTACTGAGGGCCAAAACAAGGCCTTAGTTCCACTGGTAACCCCAGTGCAGTTAGTGATTCTCAAACTGTGGGCCTTGAGAGTATTAGTTGAAATCTATTAATATTAGTGTAAGGAGCCTATGGTTTATAGGGCCAGAGGTGGTCCCCTAACAGTAGTGAAAATCTCAAGTGGGCACCACTTTGGGAAAAGTTGGGAACCCCTTGGGCTTAGTTCATTTGCGCACTCACCCGCTCACACTGTCGCCTAATGATTAATACGATTTGTGCTGAATCCCATATAAACCATAAAGTGAATGACGAGAAGGACGGCACTCTTCATGCGCCTACACACGTGTCCGGTAGAGCCCTCCTTCAGCGTGTGATGGCGACTGCACCCGTAGGCGGTAGGTGTGCCGTAAAGAGGGTGTTCACCTTTGACCCAATGATTGACATACTACAAACATACTGTCTGAAGAAGAAGGAGTCGCACACAGGAGCTTGATGCTGTTCAGTGAAACTATTAAAAGCTGAAGAATAAAGAGAAGCCCAAAACAAAAAGCGAGAGCTGCACTGCATCAAGCTCCTGTGTGCGACTCCTTTTTCTTCACACTGCATTTTTGGTTTGGAATTACGC
>NC_085871.1:9098057-9120557 GCF_034702125.1 Engraulis encrasicolus
CAACTGTGTGAACTCAATGGCTCCGTGTGGACTTGACAGTCAGTTTTCTCATTCAGACATGAACGTGGTGGTGCTTCCACATAATAGACGACTCCTGGGTCATTGGAACACGTTCTGGAACACTGAGAATGTTCTGGAACACTCTGTACCTCTACAGCAGGCTCTGGGACAGCGCTATCCCTGAGATGCCGTGACCTGAACTCGGTTTCACCCTGATGTCACAGAGACATGGCACAGCTAGGCCTTTAGTCTGGCCAGGATTTGGTCTGAATGCGTGACAGAGAAGGCCAGGATAATAGTCAGGATAGTCGTCGGGATAGGAAACATGTTCTCTTCTCTTCACCTAATAAGTTTACTACTGTTTTGGAAACACAAACGGTTAATAAGCCACAAATGGCCGGACAGACTAACAGGTAACAGATTAAGCCCTGATCTTCTAGGAGTAGACGGCATGGAAGTAAACTTGACAAAACCTGAACCCCTACCAGTCAATGACAAAGCAGGTAGCTTTCCATTCCCACACACAATAGTTCATTATTTATTTGTTATATTACATTATATTACATTACAGTACACTTAATTGAAAGTGACTTATTACAGTATATTGGTTACAGTCCCTGTACTAACATGGGGATAGTTACCTTAATTTCTCCTCGAGGATTAATAAAGGATACTCTACTCTACTGTAGGTGCCTTGCGGGGATTCAAACCTGCAACCCTGATCCCAGTCATATCAAGTCATATCAAAGACCAACAACTTAACCATTAGACCAGAGCTGCCCGATGAACAGCTGAACGATGACCAGTCTTGTAATCCACAGTTGCTCATCATTAAATCATTATTCTGTGCATGACGACTACTCTCTTTCACATTTAACCACAAACTGGCTGGTGGCTATTACCAATCAGAGGTCTCCAAAGTAAAAATAAATGGTGTACGTACAACACTAGCACGTGATATTACATAGCCGTTACACTATTTACTCTTTTGTATCTAATGAGGTAGGTAAGACTGTGTTGTTGCTGAAAAACACTAGAAACCTAACAAGAATCCACCACAAACTTGATCCAACCAGCGCAGTCAGCTGATCGTCACACAAGTACACAGGTCGACTAGTTACTCAGATAAGTTACCTGTGTTGGAGCGATCTGTCTCATCGCCAATCGTAAACACCAAGACAACACCAGACGTCCTATTTCGAGTAGTAAATATCAATAAAGTGTTTGATATCTATGATTAGCAGTGGTCCTGGGGGGGTAACGTTCCACCGATTGTCGTAAGGGGGGGGTTCAGCCGAGAATCATGCCGATAGTGATGTAGTTTGAGCCCGCCTTAAGTGGGCTGCCTGCCGGCTAGCGGCCTGGGTGGGCAGTCACTCTCCTTGGTGGCTAAGTGTGTCACAGGCTCACTGTGTCCACAGGGAACTCACGGCAGGCAGAGCAGGGCTGCTGGCAGCTTTGGCTGGGCCCAGGACAAAGCCATGTGAAAGTGCACCCAACGCCATTCGTACAATGCAATGAGGATCCAATTCTTGGGCCCCTCTCTGCCTAGGCTCGGGACAACTGACCACCTTTGTCGCTGCTTCCCTATAGGACAGAATAAGAGGTCTTACACCACTCTGGGCTGCAGTGCTGACAGCCTCTCTTTAAATAGAGCTCACATTCAGATCAGAGGACACCTTGCCGGAACCAGCCCAGACCAGAGCCGGACCAGGGACAGAAGAACCAGTGACAAAGCAGTGAGGCATCACGGCACACAGTGTCATGTTTGGACTGTGAGATATTCTGCGTCCACTTTACTCTAGTACACTCGTTTGCATATTAGTTAGTGCAAGACTGGTGTCGGTGCGTGTGTGTGTGTGTGTGTTTATGTGTGTGAGAGAGAGCTTGAGAGGGAGAGTGTTAAGATGGTGACAGTTATGCTGTCATGGTCACCACTTCTCGGTGCCCAACTTCTATCCTCCTTCTCTGCTTCTCTTCAACCTACAAGCTGACTATGGCTCTCATAGAATTGAAGTGTGTGCACATTTGTGTGTGTGTGTGTGTGTGTGTGTGTGTGTGTGCGTGTGTCCTTTCAAACAGAAAATAGAAGTTACAAAAAATGTTACTGTGACAAGAAATGTTTCATTTATGAATGCTCTAGGCCCTTTTTGAGACAGACTGGACATCCTTCACAAACTGCTGTTTACTGAAAGTGAGGTTTAAAAAAAAAAAAAAAACAGACTTCATTGGGTAAATTCAGACAGGCACATACCATGACACCACACAGCATCCTTAGTTATCTTCTTGCTAACATGTTGATTATCATCCAATCAATGTGGCAAAACCAAACATGAACGACTAACGTGGATCGTAAATTAACCGGGAGACTGCGCCATTGACATTACTGGCAAGATACCCAGCTACCTCCGGAGAGTAGCCAGATTCAGCATCCCGCTGTTGCTATGGGTCGCCGCCTCTGTTGCCATAGCGGGGCTGATCGTTAACGGCAGATAGATATAACAAGGATGGCTCGCCTTGATAAATGTACGGTAACATCAGGAGATAACCTGGTGGTACGCTATAATACCGACAGTGGTAGCCTGCACAGACATCATCCTCACCCTATAGGAGTTCTATAACACACAGATCATGTCCGTGTGTCCTAGGGAAGTAGGGTACTGATATTGAGACATAGGGAGAGAGATCCGAAAGAAGATGGTCGATATCTATGACCAGATGCGTTTTTTGCCAGCAGGACTGCGTGCTATATTTGCATACCACATAAATGCCAAAGTTTTAACGCTCCCCTTTAACAAGTGGCAGCCCACCCACTAGGGCCTCGAGCGCCAAATCCTCGCTCCGAGTCCACTTCCATGCCTGCGTGTTTTGTTTTGTTTCCATTTTAAACCTCAGCATCATATGTTGAAGTCTGTAGCAGGAAACACGCTTGTTTCCGGGGTTTAAATGAATTGCCAGTGAAAGCAACATGCGCATCGGTTTTTAGTCCTGTGGCTATACTTGTAGGCCGATTCGCGCGCCGCACGCGCCACTGTTGCTCTGAAGGTCCAGGCTTGACTCGGATCAGGCATCTGTTAATTTACTCCAACTTTACTCGGGTAAAAAGTCCATCTACCGACCCAAGGGACCAGCCTTCTCATTAGGCTATGTGAATCAAGGTTGTCTGCGCACGGAATTGCATACCTGACAGGCTGTAACAACCTGTAATGACAAGGGGGCGGTGAGCATCCTCAAGCCCTGAACATCCTTGACACAGACGTGATAAATACTGGCAACCCCCCTCTAAATCCAAATCGTGCGTTTATCATGTGTAGGCTATCTCATTCGATGATCATCGATAACTAACACCTCCGCTTCGTAACCACCTTTCCAGTGCGCTACCTTTCCACAGCACTGTGTGAGGCGTTTAATAAACACAAATACACACACGCAACACAGAACAAACACAGAAATAGATATTTACCTTGATGGTTCTCAAGGGTGTCCTCCGGCAAATACATGTTTTTGCTTTCATTTACCATAGATGTGGTCCAGCGTTATCCGTAGGTGAATGGAGAAGATGGAAAGAGGAGGGGTAGATGGCAACAACCAAAGGAGGGACAAAAAAATCAAAGAAAAAAGAAAACAAGCAACCGACAGCTTGATATATTCCTTCTTTTGCGCTAAAAGTTAATATTACCTGATCCCCATTATGGAGTTAAAAAACAGAAAGAGATATTCGCTGGAACCACCTAAGAAAACGAACCAGTGCATCCTCGGAACATCCGGGCCCTGTCTCAGAAACACGAGACCAGCACCACTTGCTGTTAGTGATCATCAAAAACGGTCAAATTGCCCAGAAATCTCAGAAACGCAACAGCTAAACCAAAGAGCGAGAACTGGACATTGGCACTGGACGTAAAAAGGGTTCAAGATTTTAACGGCCCCACAAAAATCTTTAACATTTGTACATTCCAGATCTGATCTCACACAAAATACATCTTCAGTTTTTTGCCGCTTCCTTCGGAGTCACCCAAAAAGATTCGCAAGACCATCGTGCTTCTTCGGGAGATATGAATTGAGTCCGTTCCAGTCTGTAAAGCGCGAAGTGGGAGCCGAAGGGATAGAGCAGATCCGTGCGCTTCTCTCTGCAGTGCTTGTGTCTGGAAAGGCGAGGGAGAGAGAGAGAGGGAGCGAGCGAGAGAGGTGGGGGGAGAGGGGGTGACGACCAAGCCCCCCCTTCCCTACAGACTCCCTGACTGGTTCCAGATGTTACTGCGCTAGGAAAGTAACCCTCCAAAGCGTTCCAGGCGCGCTATCTCCGGGGGAAGAAAAACACAAGTACAAGGCGAAAAGGTGGGCGGACAACAAACAGCCGCTGATTTTGGAGTGCCAATTCAGAGACAGGAGGGCACGGAGATGGGAGATCTTAACCTGTGCTGGGTACTGACTGCCTGCTCGGATTCCCGGACCGGTTTGCCTTTAGCGGCGCGGTATGTGTTAACACGCCGCGTAGGCTACCTTTCAAACGGAAAAAAATCAGGGAGCGAATCTACAGGCGAGCCGCCCTTGCCAGAGCATCGTTAACTAGTAAAAATGTGTCTTCGAGGAAGACGTCAAGAGCATCAGGATGCGTCGCACCTTAACGCATCGTCTACCAATAAGCAGCCTTCTCTTATTTGATCTAAACCCATAATCCCTCGGGACCGCCACCTCAGCCAGCCCACCTCCATTTCCCCACAACACCCGACCACATGTTGAACAGCACATCAGGAACAAGTCAACTTCCCATAATCGCACTGTATCAAAAACACAGCCCGTTATTCCCAAACAATGACTAATTTGCTAGCATCAACACAGCTTGATTATCGACACTGGCATTCCCTGGAGGGTTATTTGGGAAGGGGGTGGTCAATCACTCGTGTGTGTGTGTGTGTGTGTGTGTGTGTGTGTGTGTGTGTGTGTGTGTGTGTGTGTGTGTGTGTGTGTGTGTGTGTGTGTGTGTGTGTGTGTGTGTGTGTGTGCCACACGGCGCACTAGGCTATTTGGTACGGGCACAGCTGTAGAGAGGGGGGCAGGATACAGTGAGCTCCACAGACCCTGGGAACGGGCTCGAGATGAGTCAGCACGGCCCCGCTCCAGTGCCACGCTGACCATATATGAGGATGACCGATTGCCATTTTCCCCGTCACAAGAACTATTTCTGTGCGGTGGGGACTTTCCGCTGCATGGTCTCCCAAATAATGGCATTCAAGCACTTTCAACATCCATATGCCACCGAGAAGGCTCTCGGCGTCTCAACCATCCAAGTTCACGAAGAAAGCGGATTGGAACCGTTTTATGGGTGCGATTTGGAACCCATGTGGCGCGTGCGTTTGCTGTCAATAATATTTATCTACTCCGGTTCAGTGAGCCATGAAATGTTAAGGATGCTCATGCTCAACAAGCACCAAGAGGACAGAGCCAGCACCCCGTGTAGTTTACACAGACTATGCCAATTTCTCCTCCCTCTCCTCATTATGTTATTGCCCGTTTGTTGCTTGTGCGTGACTGGGGGCTATTGATTATGCAAAGTGGCGGCTTCCTTTTTAATGCGACGGAGTGATTTCGTACAGTATAGGCAGATACATGCGCCGTGATGCTGTTTCAGTTTCAACCATACAAACGTGTTAAGCTAATGACAGCGACTGTTTCGGGGGAATCGTCTCTGCGCACAGACGGTCCTCTGATTCAGGTGCTAGGTGCGGGATATCATCTCACGCCTAGTGATCCAACCAATTTGCTAATCTAAAGGCGCATACAGGCTACCTATGATACTGACCTGAAGCGACTTGATATAATTACAGTCACAGTTACACAAAGTTACAGTATGCCAATGTGATTAAATATTACCCAATATTTGTGTGTGTTTTCTTAAAACGCAGATGTTATTTTTCTAACTCTAAAAAAAGAATTCCCACAATAGACCTATATCCATGCATTTTGGTAAGCTTGTGCTATATTAAAATGTAGAATAAGAATAATTTGAACTTGAACTTGAACTTGAAGATAAACTTAACCACTACTCCAAGGCACAGCATTTAGCCTACAGTCGAGGGTGATGAGGTCTTGATCTTGAGATACCAGATGTGGTGCTTCAGGCCAGGTGTGTAGCGTAGCGTAGTGGCAGGCAGTAGGATGCTTGTCAGCTGACTGATGTATCTATTCTATCCCCATGGCAGAGGAGAGTGGTGTGTACGCACGGCACTCGCCTCCCTGATAGTGCCGAGTGCCTAGTGGTGGTAATGTGGCTCATTCTCACATTGACTCAAAGTGAGATGACTCATTCTCACATGAGGCCTGCTAGAAGAAGATGCAAAGTAGTAGGCGGGCAGCCATGGCCTAATGGTTAAGGAGATGGGCTTTAGATCGGATGGTTGCAGGTTCAAATCCCACCCTTCCACTCCCTACCCTATGCCATGGCTAAGGTGACCTCGAGTAAGGCTAACACCATACTGCTCCAGGGGTTGTGTAACCAATACCAATGTGAATAACTAAGTCACATTGGATAAAAGTATCAGCTTAGTATAATGTAAAAATAATGTAAAGTATATACACAATTTTCTCCCCTTCCTGGTACATGTGTGACTTTCATGTGTGTGACTTGAAACGTCCAGGTGAGTGTAGACTGAATTAATGGAGATTATTACATGTATCCAAAGCAACACAGTTATTTACAGGGTATGAGTTACAGTCCCTGGAGCAGTGTCGGGTTAGGTGCCTTGCTCAAGGGTACCTGAAGTGTGGTAAGGAGTGGGGTGTGGGAGTAGAGTGGGATTCGAACCTGCAACCCTCTGATCTGAAACCCATCTCCTTACAAAGTGCAGTCAAGGAAACATGGTCCCAAATCGGTGGCTCCTATAGCTCCTATAGCTGTGGTTTGGAACAGCCCAAAAATGCACAGATGGAGAAGAAAAGTTGTCAAGTAAGCAAGAAGGAGGCTATGAATTCAGCACTCTAAATTACCCTTTTTCATATCCAAACTGGCTAGTAGGCTAGACGTTTATCTAGCTAAACACACTCTCACTAATGGGTAAAAGTGGCTAGTAAGTTGGTATTTTCTACCAGCCAAACTGAAATTCCACTAGCATTTGGCCAGTTGGCTGGTGTTAATTTAGAGCCCTGACTGATGTACATCACTATAATAACTCAATACTCAACAAAGATTGCCACGACAAAACATTCCAAAAGCAGTTTTTTATTTTTAATTTTTAATAGTAATTCCCTGCAGCAATCCCAATCAAAAGGTCAATTAAAAGCTATTAGCAACTAGTACAAGTCAAGCCAAAAATAACCAAGATAGGCAGTTTTTAATGTAGGCAACTAAATTCAACCTTTTTTTTTTACTCATCACAAATGTACTCAGAGGGTTTTGGATCTGAACTCTTCACATAAGCCTACAAATCAGATGGGTAAGGCTACATTGGGTACATAAACACTATGGGAAATACAGGAGGTGGAAGAGTCACACGACAGAGCAGTAATTTCACAGTGTGTGTGTGTGTGTGTGGGGGGGGTGGGGGTGTTGCAGTGAATAGCGTGTGTGCAGCACAAATCACATGCTTTGGTGCTTACAATGGATTTCTTGCCAGACTCAATGAAACCTTAAAGGATTGTCAGGTCTTAGCCGCAGCCTCCCTTCAGGGTGAAGACACGGCTACCGTTTGATGGCCAAACACCGGCCTGAGTATGAAATGCCTCGTTTGTGTAGAGTAAATGCCCTAGGATCATGTTCAAAGGTGGAGTTTAAATGCGCTTTCCAACACCGAGGTCAGGTTTCATCGCCAGCCCATACAGAATGAGCCGCCCCAGAGAATTCTCCTCACTTCCCAAAGGCAGCACTGCCCTCCAGTGGCGATTGGAGGATGTGCCTGTCGGTCAGAGGACAATGTCAAACTCTGCAACCCTCTTCACTTGGTCAACGTCGTGACAGCAGAGGATGAGTAGGGGGAAAAAACAATGGCTGTCTCTTTCTCATCAGGAAAAACAATAATAGATTTTTTTTCAGCAAAGCGTTAAGTGTAGGCCTACCTCTATGTTTACCTCAGAGATTGTGCTTAAAAAACATCATGAAGAATTTGTTTGACACAATCGTTTAAATCACATCAGTGTTTCACTTTTGTTGCCCAGTTTGTCTTCTGTTTATCACAGTAAAGTGTAGGTTAATATTAGGGTATAAAACAGTGTTATTCTGCTCTTATATCACAGTAAATTGGCCAATGTGACAGGCAGGGCCGGCCAGAGGCATAAGTGAACTATGCGATGGCTGCCCCCCCATGGCAGCAGGAGCCCCCAGAGAGCAGAAAAGTTCCAGGAAGAAATCAACTCTCCACCATTTTTCCTTGTCACATTTCATTCTCATGTAGGCCTACCATTTACTGTCACAATGGACACAGGAGCCATTACACACTCACCGGCCACTTTAATAGGCACATTTTTGCAGCTAGACATGCAAAATGTTGACGTCTTCCAGAACAACTGCCTCCGCAAAATCTGCAACATCTTTTGGCCACACAAGATATCAAATGAGGAAATTTACAACAGGACAGGCTCCTCACATATGTCTCTAGAAATTCAAAAACGAAGACTAAGATGGCTCGGCCATGTATTCAGAATGCCCAATGACAGAACACCAAAAGTCGCCTTGAGATGGACACCGATCGGGAAAAGAAAGAGGGGAAGACCAAAGAACACCCGGCGAAGGACAGTGATGACAGAGCTAAAGGGGACGAGGCTGTCCTGGGAAGAAGCACAGGCCGAAGCACGAGACAGGGTTCAGTGGCAGTGTATGATTGAGGCCTTATGTCCCAGCCAGGATGAAGAGGATAAGTAAGTTAATATTTTTGCAACTGCTCGTTGACGCACATTTCCAATGAGTCAATCACACAGTGCCAACTCAGTGCATTTAGGGAGGGCCAACACAATCTGATGTTCAAACCAACCTTCAGAATGGGAAATAAAGGTTATTTAAGTGCACTTAGCATGGTTGTTGTTGCCAAATGGGCTCGCTTTGAGTATTTCAGAAAGTCCTTAGCTCCAGCCTGTCACTCGTGCAAGTAAATTAAACTTATGAAGCTTAATTCATAATATGATATCTGATGGTATGGGGGGCCCCGGATGAAATGTTTGCCTAGGGCCCCATTAAGGCTTGGGCCGGCCCTCACGACAGGTTTTGAATGACATCATCATCCTGTCCTTACATACAGTGGTGTTGGACAGAGATTAGGTATGACAGAGGGAACCCGCAGAAGACACACGAGCCACTGCGCACTCACAAATCGACCGTAGAGCGCATTTACTAAAGCCAGGCCCCAGGGCGCTCTTTTGCAATGGTCTAAGCCGTGAACAAAGCACTTTCCCGCTGGTACATATCCCCCACCTGATTTATGGGCTTGACTTTGAGCACGACCTCAGTAACAAACTTTTATCACCCACACAAGCCATATTTCACCAGGCCATCTTTAAAGCCACCTCTCCCACCTCATCTGTTCTGGAAAGGGGAGAGGATAATATTCACAGCTAGCAATAATATCTGATTCCGGAAGGTTTTGGAGACATAAAAATGTCCCTGTATACTGTACATCTGATTATGTTTTGTGCTGATTCATAATGCGGAGGTCGTCTGTTCCGTTTTTGTTCCCATGCAGGACATAGTTTTTTGTTGTGCGTCAAAATGTGAGTGACAGCAGATGTGGACGTATACTTGATTTGACATTTGCGGTGAGTGTGTTCATTGCATTAGGTATTCATGAGTGTAAATGTATGCACTGCACTCACCCCACCTCCTCTCCTCTCCTCTCCCCAACGCTCCTCTCCTCTCCCCTCTCCTCTCCTCTCCTCTCCACTCCTTTCCCCTGCTCTCCTGTTATCCCATCTCCTGCTCTCCTCTCCATTCCTCTCTTCTTCTCTCCCCTCCTCTCCTGCCTCCAGGATTCTGTACTTGACCAAACCAAAGTGTGTGTGTGTGTGTGTGTGTGTGTGTGTGTGTGTGTGTGTGTGTGTGTGTGTGTGTGTGTGTGTGTGTGTGTGTGTGTGTGTGTGTGTGTGTGTGTGAGAGAGAGAGAGAGAGAGTGAGCAAGGTCAAGCTTTTATTTATGAGCTGTGATTATGCTTAAATACAGCTAATGACGCTGTTTCCTTTATAACACATAGGTACTGATTAATGTAAACACCAGGATTAGTATTACACACACACACACACACACACACACACACACACACACACACACACACACACACACACACACACACACACACACACACACACACACACACACACACACACACACACACACACACCATCTCAGCCTGCTGTTGACACATGGCAGTCATCATGGGTAAGTGGTTAGACTTGACGTCTTGACGACTTGTAGCCCAAAGGTTCCCGGTTCGACTCCCGACCCCTCAGTTTGGTGGGGGAGTAATTGACCAGTGTTCTCCTCCATGAATGAGATACCCTGAGCATGATGCCGTCCCATTGCACTGCTCCATTTCGGGCACCATTGGGGGCTGCCCCCTTGCACGGGTGAGGCATAAATGCAATTTAATTGTGAGCAGAGCGCTGTGTCACAATGACAATGGGAGTTGGAGTTTCCCAGTTGGGCTTTCACTTTCGCTTTCACATGTAGGCTACAGTATGGTATGTTTTTTTTCTTTCTTTCTTTTTTTTTTTTAATAAAGTAGTAACCTAACAGCCAGAACAAATGAAAAGTGTTTCCCAAAAGACGACCAAAGTGTTGATGAAATAGGACAAGGCTAGATGTGATACACTGCAGTCCCAACGGGAAATAGGCCTACAATAGCTAAAAGGGATATAGTAATAAATATTTGGATATAACAAAGGATTTGTTCACCATAACATTGGTGAACTAGAGGCCTAAAAATAGGCATACTAAAAAATAATAAACATTTTGGATTAAGTTGTCCCTGAGTCAGTCATCCTTTCTGTTTCTGCTCTGCATGAAGCAAAGGCAGAGCAAAGATAAAGGTTGTCAACAATGGAGAGGGACAACCCGATAGACATGACGCCTTGTGTGCCTTTTAGAATTATATCCTGCACAGTGCACAGTGTTGGACAAGTTACTCCAAAACTAATCTGACTAATTTGATCATGTTATTTACGGTATTGTTTTTACTGTTTTTATTGTCCTTAGACGGTAATCTTATTTTACTATGTATATATCAATTCCACAATTACTTCTTAGAGTGTATTTTATATAACCTACCTTTATCATATATTTATCAATCTACTCTTATTTATTACCCCTGTCACTTAGTGTGACACTATATAGGTCATTTCACGTGAAATCAGACACTTTGGGGCCCGACCGACACCGATTTCAATCACACTTGCTGTGCCTGTTTAGTAGCAAGGTAGCACCCCAGAACTGCATTTGTGTGAATCTGAGACCAATATTAAGGGACAAACATACTAGGAAAGGTTTACATATGAGGGTACTGTAGGACACTATACATTCAGCATTGATTATATCAGTCAATGTAAGTCACAAAAAGATGTCTGTGGTGTTATTTGAAAGCTCTTTTCTGGCTCTACAAATGACACAAACAGCATTGGATACAACAACCCTCAGAATATGAATTATGATAAATTGAAAAAATTTAAATTGAATATAAAAAAACCTATGTTTTAAAATGGCCAGTTCCTTGTCTAAACGTAGCCTGCAATGTCATGGATAACACCTGAAGTCCTGGTGTTTGGTTCTTTATTCATTTCAATGATAATGGGACTCAAAAATATGGCATCATACAGATCACCTAGAAATAATATGGTAATACCATAGTAATATCACATGACAGCATGTCTATCGGAATATGTGAAGGATGGAGATGGTCCATGAGGATGCAGGAAGTTCGGTTTCACCTCTCCAGTGCTCGGCATACATTCCTCAACACATGCTAGCCACTAGTTGACATCATATACAGCTACAACATAGCCTTTCATGCTTGAACATTAAAGAAATCCTTTACTGTGTTTATTCTTTCAGCCCTGTCTTCTCTGAATACTGAAAATGGTATAGCTTCCACTTTGTCCATTGACAATGGGCAGATGCTGTGTAGTTTTTGAGTACCTGGAATTGGGACCGCCTAGGGAGCAGGGCCCACCGGGAAAATGCCTGTTATGCCAGATGGCCAGTCCAGTCCTGTCCCTGACACTACTCTATTACTACTTCTTTACAACTAATTTCAACCTTTATGTCCCATTATTTCTGAAATGAATAAAGAACCAAATACTCCATTTTCAGATGTTGTTTATGACCTTACAGGCTATGTTTAGACAGGAAACAGGGCATTTAAAAACATACGTTTTTTATGATATTCAATTTCTAATTTTTCAATGTGTCATAATTCCTATTCTGAAGGTTGTTGTATTCCATGCTGTTTGTGTAATTTGTAGAGCTAGAAAAGAGCTTTCAAAAACACCTCAGACATCTTTTTGTGACTTACACTGACTGATATAATCAAGGCTGAATGTATAGTGTCCTACCCTAATATGTAAACCTTTGCTAGTCTGTTTCTCCCTTAATATCGGTGTCAGATTCACACAAATGCAGTTCTGGGGTGCTACCTTGCTACTAAACAGGCACAGCAAGTATGATTGAAATCGTTGTCGGTCGGGTCCCAAAGTGTCTGATTTCACGTGAAATGACCCATATATTTTTATAGGATGCACTAGACTATTTTTGGTACTGTCTAAATATTCATTGTGGGTGGCTTGTTATTATGTGTGTCCAAAATGTTCTGAATGTTTTGTGAAACTCACTAGACTGCAAATCAAATCTACCCTCGGGTAGACTACCAATACAATTATCTTATCTAAAACTAATGCACTGATTAGGCTACTGTCACCTTACAATATTAGGCTATTTAAAATGTAAGGCATCAGGCCTACACTTTGCCTTGCTTTAGCTACTCTCACCAAAATAAAATAAATAAATATGGATCTGGCAATTTGCAGTGTAAATAAAACTCATGAGTAATGACTCGTTCACCTCCAGGTGTTTCAACAGCATGCAGAAAAAGCAGGCCTAGGTCAGGAATAGATACTTTTTGACCCACGACTCACGAAATGAACATACAGCTTTCTCCCATGTAATGCCTTCAATTAGTGCGTTACAGCAAAAAGTAGCCATTAGAGATTAATTAACCTACCGTACTTTTATGAGGCCTCCTCAACACAGTCTCCCTCATTCAGATCGGCACAGAGGCTGTGCAGTTTGCTCAACATACCTCACGCTTGCTGTTTGCCAAAAGTTGTTTCTGCTCCTGAGATTATAGATTTTCACAAGTTTAAAAGGTTAGGCTATTTCAGCCAACATTACATGGTCAGTGAAACATAGGCAGACCATCACTCATTAGGCCTAGTCGCCTAGCCTAAAGAAAAGGCACTGTCCCATCTACTAGCAGTCATGCGGCTATGCACAAATAATACAAAACATTATAACATTATACACACATATTTAGGGAATTAAAGTGGGGCTATTTTTGCCTAGCTCTCTCAGACTCTCACCCAAGGATAGGCCTATTCATTTTTGCGTGCAGGCTATCCAGCGCAGCGCGATCGCTAATCCTGCATCACGTGCTCCAGCAGCGGCTGGTAATGCCTAGTGTTAACTGTTTACAATCAGTGAGAGCAAACATGGCTCCTGTCAAGAGTCCACAGAGCTTAGCCAACAGATAGTCTGGGTGCAGTTGTTTTATCCTCGTATTTTATTTTTGCTTTGCGACAGGGGATCCATAAGACATCCTCAATACATTTAGGGATTTTACTTTTTGCTTTATTTGACTCTTTCTGTTCTTTATCCCGGATACGAAACTGAGCTGTCGTCGTCCACCAGCTAAGTCGCTAGCAGGCTCAGACAAGCACCCAGCTGGCAGGCTAAAAGTTCGGTAGCTTGTGGATCTTGCAGCCAATATGACTGCAAGTACGGCCGCGGGCAGCTGCCTCACAGCAAAGGGGTTAGACATCAGTCTCGCCGCTCTACAGAGACAAGACCCCTATATCAACAACATCGTGGATGTGGCGAGTCAGGTGGCGCTCTACACTTTTAGCAGTAAAGCAAATGAATGGGTAAGTATCTGGGGCTACATGCTAAATTGCTAACTGAACTGCCCTAAGTAACGTTAGCCAAAGTATGAGTGGTCGCGCGCTTTTCTAATGACAGCCGCAGTTCGGCTATGTAGTTAGCTCAATCAACACCGACCCATCAACAGGGAAATATATTCGCGTGGGTGACATGCTGCTTAACATTCAAATCCAGTGCATTTAGTTTGTCGAGTTCAGAACTGTCAAGAGTCGTAGGCTAGCTAGAGGCAAAATGCTCAGTCTGATATTAATCCTTTGCCTGACATGCTGTGCCTTCATTTTGCGGCAAAGTGATTTATAAAGATTAACCACGAGTGAGTCTATTTCCAGAAGAATCTTTAGGTTTTGTTGAGTTAGAAAGAACTAACTATGGTGTACAATTCAACATGCATATGTGTTTGGGAAAAGCCTGGTCGAGTTGTTAATAAATGATATGTGCAATGTGACAGCTATGTGACGCTAACACGCTAATTATCTTCTCAGGAGAAGACTGACGTGGAAGGGACTTTGTTTGTGTACACAAGGTAAGGTAACCTCATAAGTTCATTATAATAGTTCTACGTGATCTGTGCTGAGTCCTGGTGAGCTGCCAGTAGTGCCTGCCAGCAAGTCAGAACAGAAATGGTCAGGCGCTGACACATGCGTAAGAGTGGACCACACGCATTATGACCTAGGTTACATCTCTATCTCTGAGATAACAGAAAGGGCCGCTGTCAGGGTACAAGTACACCAGGGTATCATGTACTTTCAAAGATTTCCCACTGAATTTTCCCGTAGTCCATGTGAAAATCTGAACAGATACATAGGCAAAAATGTATCAGTACATGCATAGCCAGGTTTTCATGCTGATTCACGTCCCACGTTTGGATTCACTTGACATTTAGTACCTTTTCATGTTAAGTCTGTCTTAGTACTTCTGAGCATTTGTGTGAAAAGTTATTTGCGTAGCTTGGGCGCAACAAGCAAGCCTAGTACAGTCTTAGTACATCTGAACATTCGTTTGATAAGTTACTTGCATAGCTTTCTTGGGCGCAAGCAAGCTTTGTACTCTGCAGGCCACTCAACATGTGTTGGCTGGTTGGAGCAGTGGCAGGGCAAACAGATGGCATGCGGAGCACTAGACTCACTTCTCAACCTACTCTTAGTGTTACTCTCACATAGGCCTACTCTCAAACTCACTTAGCAGGCCTACTCATCATCCACTGGAAACAAACAAAGGGAACAAGTAAATCAAAATAAAAGTGGGGGTGGAGAAACGGGCAGGTTTTCACAAATAGTTGGCAGTGGTGATGGAAAAGGGATCTGGTAGTGAACATTCAAAAATGTAATATGGCGTTCATTTTTCAAGATGAATGCCATTCACTATAACTAGGTAGTTAGGGTAAAATTGTTTACTTTGGTTTAAAAGGATGAAAGTTGGCAGAAATACTCTGAGGGCCACCATTTTGGAAAAAAGGCCACACAATTACCTATAGCCAGTGCTTACCTAGTTTGCCACTGGTAAAGTCTGCATTTGGTTCTGTTGACGTAGGTTGGCCTCCCCCCGACATGGCTTCACCATCATGAACCGGCTCAGCATGGAGAACCTGACTGAGCCAATCACCAAGGACCTGGACTTCCAGCTGCAGGACCCCTTCCTGCTCTACAGGAACGCCCGCCGTAAGTGCCCGACTAAAACTCAAACTGCCCTCGGACAACATGTGAATAAATGCTTCCACACACACACGGGTCAAAGACGAAACAGGGTTTTCAGGACTCCAAAAAATAAAACTGTTCCCTGACACCGTTCTTCAACTTTTTTGGGTACATTGGAGTGTAGAGTGATTAAGTTTATTATTTTCTGTTCAGAAAATAGTAAGGAACATGCATTTTACCCCATTTTCACCCATAAAATGTCATTCAGTGTAATACGGTGTTAAACTGTTGATAATGCAAAAAACATATAGATGACGTTAAAAAACTGAAATAAGCTACATACCATAGTAAAGGCCTATATTTAAGGTCTTCATCAAACCTAAAATTTCTAGTAAAAGGCATTTGCAAATAGTTTTTGCAGTGTTTGTAGTCTTTCACCGAGTGCATTTCACCCATTTGGCTTTAAGAAGTTTTTCCACTGAAGAGAAAATCAGTTTAAAATGCACAATTATTCATTTGTTGTATGCCCCCGCATTTGTTGTGCTAAACAAATAAGTTTCGTAAGAATTTGACTTTATTTTCACATAAAATGTGCATTTCACTGAATGACCACAACTATTACACTGAATGATGCCTTGGCAAAAAAGCCTATATAAACAGCTACTTTTCATTGCTATCATATTGTTACCATCATACTACAGTACTCAACGTCCTGAATGAGTGACAACAGAAATAGATGTTGTCAAATAATTGGTATTTTACTTAATATTGGGGCATTAAAATGTGTTTTGAAGAACTTCCAAGATCACAAGCTTAGAGGTAGGCTACTACTTAGGCCTAAAACAATAAAAAAGAATTTTTTGTCTGTTAACCTGCATATTTCGGGGATTGTGACTTAGGGTGTTCTGATAATTCATGTACAACTTCCAAAATCCCAGAATCTACCCAGTAATATGGATGCTACATGGCAATAACAAGGTTATAATGGAAATAACAATAAAAGTCATAATTTCAAGTAGTATCATCATATTATTGTATCTTAGAGTAATATTGCAACTTATATTGCCGTTTTGATTCTTAATATACAACCATGAACTGATTACACTGAATGAAATGGCCCTTACACTGCATGTCACTGAATGACATCTCTTACACTGAAGGACGACCAAATACTTTTCACCTTATTTTTACCTTTTTACAAGCACACAGTTAGTCACCTACATGAGACGATGACTTTGACCCACAATGTTTACTATGTCTATTTAGAAAATATGCTTGTTTGGATGAATATCTGAGTATAAAAGTGTTTTTTGACATTTCACTGAATGACATCTGTTTTTATGGACGCTGTTACCACAAGATAAAAATACAGAATTTTTGACTATTGAAGAAAAAGATTCTCCCTTTGCATCATCACTTAAGGGGTCCCTATGGGTCCTTTTGATGATGTCAAATATTGTGTGTGACTATCACTTTTTATTATGATTTAAAAGCACCATGTTGATCTTATTACACTGAATGATATCTAAGGAATTGAAAATCCGGACAAAAGTCCCCAGATGATTTGAATATCAAAACAAAATGGTAATGAAACGTGCTTTTGATACAATAACAAGAACACTTCTAGAATTATGCCCAGAGAGTGAAAAAATAATTTTGTTCGTCATTTTGCATAATTATTCAAGGATGTATTGATGATTTTTAAGTTCGGACCATTACACTGAATGACGTTTTTGCACTTTATGAGATTATTTAACACATACATTCACAATTATTTTTCTTTAAATGTTACTGAAATGAGACACCAGACTATGCTGTTTATCAGCATAACATTCAAAATTCATTAATTTACTTTTTTGATAGTTAAATGAGTGCGGAACAAAAAAAATGCACGTCTCGTCTTTGACCCACACACACACACAGACGTTCATTTCAACTGGCCCTTTCAACAGATGTCTTAACTCTTAGCCTTCAGTCAAATGTTATCAGTCAAGCAGTAGTTCTTGGGCGTAACAGTATGTCAGCTGTGTTGATATTTGGCACTGTAATTGCCATTGCAACAGCAAAGAGCAACATAGGTAGCCCTTGTCAACCCCACTGACTAATGCTGCCCTTCATAGTCACACATAGCTAGATGGGTAAGACTACACATGGACAGATATAGATAATGTTGCAGCTGAACATGAAGCATAAACGGTAGGTAGCCTGACTAGTCAACGAGCATTAAATGGTATAGTGTGGCCACATTAGATTGGCCAGGCGCTGTCCAGTTAGTTAAAGCTTTATTTGTCCCCATCGGGCAATTGTACTTGCATTACACTCCACTAGACACAGTCAGCTACATCAAACAAATGGGGGGAAAAAACACAAGGGACACTATCAATCAAAATAGTGGTTTATGATAGTGCTGCGACCTATCTGAGCAATGGGCTTCTACTTCACAGCACTGTCAGTCCTGTCGTCATTATGTTTCACTTTATTTCATGGACAAGTCAATGTGGTGGGTTCGTACAGATTAAGGGAAAACTTAATTGGGCTTCAAAGTGTCACGGCTGAACTATGCCCAGGACAGAATCTTGCGTTGCTTAAGTCACATGGGTTCATCTAGATTTCTATGCTTCATAAGTAGGATACTTGCTGCCTCTCAGACCAGTTCCTCCCGTCCATTCCTGCTGCTTGTGCCCTTGTGATGCTGCAAGGCTCAACATCATTGATGGTCAAAGTTGGATTCAATATCTTGCAAAAGCACAATTCAAACGTTATTATCTCATTTGTAATAGGGATGTTAACCCATTTTAGCCTAAAGCTAGATTTATGCTTCGGACGCAGAGCCTCTGCGTCCGTCCGTCTTCTGTCTGTGCGAGTCCACGCCCCCATCGCAGAGGCTCTGCGCCTGTCGTCGAGCGCCTCGAAAAAATTCTAACTATCCGTCGGACGGACGCGGAGGACGCAGACAAAAAGGTGCTATGATTGGTCGTCTCGCCACTTCCTTGTTCTGTTCTTGTGGCAGCGCAATGCCAGTAGTTTGCGAGAGCAGAGCTGTATTCTGTTAAAAACTATATTAATGCCTTGTGCGTAAATGTGTGTAAATGCACGAAGCTACAAGCTAAGTAACAAACAATGCATCAGTTGAACACTTAATGTGCCACAATGCCTGTGGTTTTACTACCGTAGCTTCCTCCACCGAATGTAAACACACATCGGCAGAATCAACTGTCTTTACATGCTTGCATTTTCTGCTCGTGAAAACAGACTGGGTATGTCAAATAATGATACCAGTGCATTGCCTTTGCAATTTGTGTGAAAATACCTAGCTAACCGGGCTAGAAAGCAACATTGCTTAATAATGACTACAGTGCTTACAATGCAGTGAAAGTAATCGCGCAATTTCAAATGTGGCTCGCGACGAGACCTCGGACCTCGCAGAACTCGCAGATGCATGAATACAATGTTGGTTCGTGGCCACTCCCACGTGACTTTTGACGAGTGCAGTTGCAGAAGTCTAATCTGACCTTTAGGCACCTGCAAAAAACGCCTGCTCTGCTGAATGCCTAAGTCCTTTTTAGGAAAAGGTGCCCTCTGCCTATCAAAACCTAAATATCTCAGCTTCCGAAGCAAATAAAAACATGAAATAAGTTGCGTTTAAAAGCTAGGAGCCTCACCTTGCATTAGAATGTGTTCAGTCAGCTGTAACATACAAACATTTTTAACAAAAAAGCTCAAAACTCAAGAGTCTGCATGCAGCGTACATGTCGCTCCAGGGGCCAAAGGTCAAACAGTGTATATGCAGCATCAGGCTACAATGGGTTAAATTAAAATAGGAAAGAGCCCACCCCAAACGTTGCTGTGCCTCGATTCACAACGGGGAAACTTTTGAAAACTATTGTTTTCTCCACGGAGGCGGGTCGCCCACCCACAAGGCAAGAGGCCACAAGCAACAAGAAAGGACAGGAGGAACTCTGTCATAGGCCTCAGTCAAAGCGGACCGCAGCCTCAGCCTAAGGAGGGCAGTGTGTGGTGAGGGCCATTTGTGGCAATGATGCAGAAGAGAACAGCTGCCTGTTTACTTTACCGGGACACTTACCACATTTACTTAGTCAGACTTCACTTCCCCCTTCTTTCCTCTCCTCTCCTCTCCTCTCCTCTCCTCTCGGCCTGGCAAATACGGCTAATGAGGGCTGACTCATGACAAAGCCATTTCCCATTGTTATGGAGGACCATGGGGTAACTCAGAGAGTGTCTTTTAAAACATGCTTACACAGTCTGTGTGCGGGCGCGCGGGCTTGTGTGTGTGTGTGCGTGTGTATGTGTTTCTCCATGTGACTGAGGGTATTGTGTGTTTTGGGTGTTACACCCCTGATGGGGTCTGATGTCATCCAAATAAAATCACTTTCAGTTGGATCAGAACAAGTGTGAAGTGCGTCAGCCCAGAGGTATGGGACTTGTTATTCCTTAGCGACTGTCAGCAGGGATCTGTGTGTGTGAGGTTAAGGGGGGGGAAAGGTAGTGTGCGTGCATGTGTGTGTGTGTGTGGGTGCATGCATGCGTTCGTGTGTGTGTCAGCGAGAGAGAATGTGTCTGTGTTTGTGGGTTTGAGAAAGAAAGAGTTTGCGAGGGGGAAAGGGATTTATGTGTATATGTTTGTGTGACATAGGGGGAGAAAGAGTTTAAATTTGTGTGTGTGCTAGAGAGGGAAAGAGAGCGAGGGAACAGGAGAGAGAGAGGGGGAGAGAAGGGGAGAGAGAGACCCAGATTGCCTACTGGGATTCCTGGGCTGAAGTGGAGAGTGTGGTGAGATCGGCAGACTCAAGTGTGTGAGGCTTTTAGTTCCTTTTAAGGCGCAGAGGTATTTTAGTGGCAGCAGGCCTGGGGCAGTGTGTGTGTGTGTGTGTGTGTGTGTGTGTGTGTGTGTGTGTGTGTGTGTGTGTGTGTGTGTGTGTGCTGCCATCAGCAAGGACTCGGGCCGAAGCCAGATTAGATAAAAACATCAGCTCTAAAACATTATAAATACACACACACACACACACACACACACAGACTCCCCCCTGGGTTCTGCTACAGCACTCACGTACACACACACACACACACACACACACACATCGTTAGCTGCTTACTCTCCTTGCGACCGGTTTGTCGGGAGTTCTAGCTCCGAGCTGAGTGCCTCCAAGTCAAATAATAGGTGAGCATGTTACAATACTATAGCGTCATTTATAAATGGGAACCTGAATAACTCGGTTTCACATTAGGAGAGCTAACCTGCCGTCATGATTTGTTAATTGGTCTTATGTGACCATTCGTAATTCTCATCTACTGTGATGTGATTATGAATGATCTGAATTTAGTGTTTCAACAACATGGAGCATCCAGAGGCAGACGCTAGGCAACTGTACAGGAGTAGACACAAAAAAACAATAGCAAGCCAATAAAACACTCATGGTGTAAACGTATGCACAGAAAAGCAATAACGGGCAGATAAAACACTCTGAAGCAATAATAAACAGTGCAGGAATGATAAATAGATGTACAACACATAGGCTGGATCTCAAATGGCACACTTGTGCACTTCGGCACTATGTTTCAGTGCGTAACTAATAAGGCATACGCACTGAAACATGAACACTAAAGTGCACAAGTGCACCATTTGAGATTCAGCCATAGACTCATTGGCTACGTTTACGTGAGCCATTTAATTCAGAATGAACTCACTTTAATTCGGAATGAAGCTTAATTCCACTTTGAAGACGTCATGTAAACACTTCACAGTTCAGAATTAAATGAAAGATCAAAGTAAACTCGACGGAACTATTTGATTCGGAATTATTAACGTCACATATTAAAACATCATGTAAACGTAGCCGTTGTAACCTAGATATGTAAGCCAGAAGTGGACATGAAAGTGCACATGGGCTGTCGTTTTGGAACACTTCGGGCCATAGGAACCAAGCAAGCTGACTATTTCAGTGTTCACATGCATGTTCCATTGGCATCTGGACAGGCATTTTGAACATGTGTAACAAGACATGATTTTAAACTGGGAAACCACACACACAAACCGGGGGAAGGAGGGATGCCTTATGTTGTATTGTGATGTGGCGCTGCCTGTGCATACAATAAATGGGTTACTATGGATGCGGTCCATGTTTGATGTGGTGTGATGATGCACATGCGATGCTGAGGCAGAGGTGCTGTATTTAAATCCAATCCTCTGTGTCTCTCTCTCTCACACACACACACACACACACACACACACACACACACACACACACACACACACACACACACACACACACACACACACACACACACACACACACACACACAGCCAGACAGTTTTACAGTTAATAGGCAGGGAGCACTGTGTAAACACAAACTCCCTTCGACTCCCTTTAACCACAAGCACACACATGTGAACAGCACATACTCCCATTACGTGCACGCACACTACACACTACACTTGACTATATTTGCTATGGCATCCTCATGTGGAAACTGGGAGCTGGGTGTCCTCTGGTCAGAGGTCACATGCTGTTATCTTTAGGCCGGTGTCACCTCGTTAGAGCACCACCACACACACACCTCCACAACTCCTTAGCATGATCGCATGCATGCACGCGCGCGCACACACACACACACACACACGCACACGCAGACCCACACACACAGACCCACCAAGGCATCTGGCTCTGGTCACTGGGGATGACATCTTGCCCTGTAGTCTCGCTGGGCTGTAGGTTGGCACACTT
>NC_085871.1:9125557-9150557 GCF_034702125.1 Engraulis encrasicolus
GTCTCCCCGTGCCCTCCCAGACACCACCACAGACCCCAGAGGAGTTGACATCCTGCAGATGCTCACCAAGGCACGCAGCGAGTACGACAAGGTAACACACAAATGCACGTGGACACATGCACACGCACACACACACGCTCACCAAGGCACGGGGCGAGTACGACAAGGTAACACGCGTGCACACACACACACATTTTGTACCACATTGTTACTTTTTTCCCTTGTACTGACCTCTTTAAAGCATGAAGTTGGGCCTTGAAGCGTGACAGTTTTGGATGGCTCTTGTTGACGTACAGCTGTAGTAGTTGACCTCTGACCCCCTGTGTTGTGATGGTCAGGGCAAGGTGAGCTCGGAGCCCAAGGAGATTAGCGGAGGAGGGGAGGTGATCCACGACAACCCCCACCTCATCAAGCCCATCCCCCTCAAACCCACCGACCGCAACAGGCTACTCCAACACCAGGTGAGAAGCACACACACACACACACACCAGCAAAGTTAAGGAGAACTTGGGGTGAATCTTATCCAGTTGATTTGGATGAATCACTGGGATGACTCTTGATTCTTCAGCCACCGCATACATCCTTTTCATGCTTAAATTGTCATCATGTTAAACAAAAAAAGAGGCGCACCTTGCATCAAGTGGTCCTTCTAGTCCAGCGGATTGGTGAATTGATCATGCACTTTTGAGTAAAAGCATGAAAATTGGTACACATATACCTCTTCCTATGAAGAATTTTCAAGATGGCCACCAAATCCAATATGGCCAACCCAAATTAATGAAACTACCTGACACGTTGTTGTAAAAGCATGAAAATTGGTACATATATCCTTCTTGATATGCTGATTAATATTAGCATTGGAGGCGTAGCGAAAAATTATGAATTTTCAAGATGGCCGCCAAATCCAATATGGCCAACCCATATTAACGAAACTACCTGACACTTTGTAGTAAAGGACTGAAAATTGGTACACATGTCCTTCTTAATATGCTGATCAATGTTATTGTTGGAGGCGCCACGAAAAATGCTGTATTTTCAAGATGGCCGCCAAATCCAATATGGCCAACCCATATTAGTGAGAAACCATCATGCACTGCGTCATAAATGCCTGAAATTTGGTAAATACATACTCTATGATGTACCTATTAATGTTAGAAATGGAATTGTTGCGTAAAACCAAAATTGAAATGTTCAAAATGGCCACCAAATGAAATATGGCCGACCCATATAACAGGAATTGTATAGCAGATGAGTGAATCCATTATGCACGTAGTAAAAGCATGAAAATGGTTACACATTTCCTTCTTTTTCAGCTGATTATTAGATGTGAAAAACACAGAATTTTCAAAATGGCCGCCAAATCCAATATGGCCAACCCATATTAACTACCGGGCACTTTGTGGTAAAAGCATCATAACTGGTAGCCTACGCAGTTACATCTTTATGTGCAGATTAATATTAGGAATGGAGGTATGAAAAAAAATCTGAATTTTACAGACAAATCAAACATGTTTGACCCATATTAGTGAAACCACCATGCACTTTGTAGCAGGAGCATGCAATCAGCACACATATACTTCGTATAATAATGTATTGATATATATTGGTATGTATAATAATGTAGAAGGGTTCACGTGAGAAGTGCGTGAACGCACACAGACACACACACACACAAGTAATAGTCCTAAAAAAGATTACTCTGGAAGTGATCCTAACATAGCCTAATTTCGAAACATCAAACCCTACCCTACTAATGTTATATATAGATATGTAGTGTTACATATTGTGTTACAGTACATTAGTGAAACCGCGAAAGCATGAAAATACATGTATCTTTTTATTGTGTTAACATCATCAAAACATCAAAAGAATTTTCAAGATGGCCCCACTTCAAATATGGCCAACCCATAGATGTATAAATGGGCATAAAATATCCTATATTTATCTCAGTATACATTTCTCTGCACTTGTAGTAGAAACATATTTGTAGTCTTTGATGAGTCAATAAATATTTTAGTCACATTTTCAATGGATTTGAGCCATTTATCATTGAAATAAATGTGCACAACCTTCATTCAAGTACTGTAGGTAACAAAACAAAATCTTGTCCCCCCTCAACATGGGGGTTAAATCAAATCTTATCAACTTCACCTTGCATATGTTGCATAGTTTGCATACCTTGAACTACAAATACAGAAATGGGGGTTCACCATAAGCCAAATCTTGCACACCATTATTATAGCCAAAAAAATGAATCCTAATACTGTACAGGTAAACTTTCACTCAAGGTTACTCAAATTTACATACCCAGAGTTGACTTTGCACCAACTGTACCATTCACCATTTATTCAAAGTTTGTGTGTGTATCTTTTAATTAGGCATTGTTGGCAGTTTGATTGATGTTGGCCATGGGATATATTACAACCTGGGGAATCCCATGCTGCTTTGCACACTTTCTGATCTGAAAGACAGCATGGATTCCATCCCTCAGAAATTGCATATGTAACCTTCAGAGTATCTCATTTGTGAGATCAACTGGTGTTAACCAGGCAAGACATACCCATACAACATGCATGGGACAGGATTGCAGTTTGTTTGAAAACCTTGAAGTACAGCTAGAAATAGTAATTAATTATTGGTTTCTTTTCTTAACCATGTTTTAACCATGTCCATGAATTGACAAATCTTGACCCTTTTGAATTTGTGGTCATGAGAGGCATATTAAACACAAGGCCTATGAAGTCGTCACTAACTGCTAGAGGTACTGTATATCCCACAATGTGCCTGGAGGATTAATGTATATGGGTTGGCTACATTTGATTTGGCGGCCATCCTGAAAATTCGGGTTTTGCTATGCCTCCATTTCAAATATTAATCAGCATATCAAGAGGTAAATGTGTACCATTTTTCATGCTTTTACTACAAAGTGGGTGTTAAATTCATCAATGGTTCCATTAATATGGGTTGGCTAGATTTGATTTGGCGGCCATTTTGAAAATTAAACTTTCTTTGCAATGCCTCCATTTCTTTTATTAATCAGAATATAAAGAAGTAACTGGGCATCCATTTTCATGGGCTTACAACAAAGTTTCAGGTACAGTAGCTTCATTAATATGGGTTGGCCATATTGGATGTGGCGGCCATCTTGAAAATACAGCATTTTTCGTGGCGCCTCCGATGATAACATTGATCAGCATATTAAGAAGGACATGTGTACCAATTTTCAGGCCTTTACTACAAAGTGTCAGGTAGTTTCATTAATATGGGTTGGCCATATTGGATTTGGCGGCCATCTTGAAAATTCATAATTTTTCGTGGTGCCTGCAATGGTAATATTAATCAGCATATCAAGAAGGATATATGTACCAATTTTCATGCTTTTACATCAACGTGTCAGGTAGTTTCATTAATTTGGGTTGGCCATATTGGATTTGGCGGCCATCTTGAAAATTCTTCATTTTTCGCGACGCCTCCAACGCTAATATTAATCAGCTTATCGAGAAGGATATGTGTACCAATTTTCATGCTTTTACTCAAAAGTGCATGATTAGGCCCTTTTGTGTGTCTAATCCGCCGGACTATTCCTCATTCCTAGCTTGTCATCACGTCAAGGAAGGAAACTAAATGAGGATGTCTTACTTGTCCTCTCCTAACTCAGCCAGTGAATCTGACCTGACCTTGTTCTTTTCACTTCTGTCCTCTTTCTCAATTAAGCTAAAGCCCTTTAAGTGAACGTTAACACTGGTAACAGGACTAAGGAGGGGGAAAGAGGAACAATGAAACATATTGAGAACCATCTCTAAATTCCTTCGGCATAGCGCCATCATAGATGAACTGAAAACACTTGTTGCTAACAGACAAAACGGGCATAATAAAAAAAGCAGCCTCATAAATGGATGGTTAAAACCTTGTAATGCCATTCAGTTATCTGTTAACGGTCACCAGAGCAGAGAAATGAACACACAGTTTATGCCTATGGTGCTAATTATAAGCCTGCATGGCTAATCCGCTAGCATTGCGACACAAGGGCGGATTCCATCTGCAGTGCTAATGTAAATTAGCATTAGAGAGAGGAGATGTTTGGGGGGTACACAGATGAGAGAGGTGGTGTAAATATCAAGCCGGCTGGTCCAAAATATGGGCTGCTGCGTTATCCAAATCCCCAGCAGCAGCCCTCGCAGCCCCAGATTTACAAACACGGATTATGCCTTCTGCCTGCCTGGGCCTCCTGGGGACACAAGTGGGAGCTAGCGAGCCTGGTGCCGAGTGCAGACAGGCAGAGTCTCACAAAATAAAATAAAAAGTCTTTGTGTGAACAAAATACTTGTGTCTCTCTCTATACATATCTTGATCTCAGCATCTCACTATTTCCATCTCTCTCTGTATCTCTCTCTCTCTCTCTCTCTCTCTCTCTCTCTCTCTACCCTCATCAGGATGGTGACTCCAAGCCAATGTCCCTCATCTCTCTGTTTGGCTCCCAGCAGCAGCAGCAGCATGCTGGCCTAGTGCCCTCTCAGGTGACCTCCTTAAAAACCTTACTAACTCTATTTATTTATTTGTTTGTTTGTTTGTTTGTTTGTTTGTTTGTTTGTTTGTTTGTTGGCTTTGTAAATGTGATATGAACATTTATTATTATTATTATTATTATTATTATTACCTTCGCCAGAAGGTTATGTTTTGACCGCTGTGTATTTTTATTTATTTTTTTATTTATTTGTGAATATGTTTGTTTGTTTGTTTGTACTTCGTATAACTCAGACAGAACTGAGCCGATTTTTATGAAATTTAGTGGGATGATTGGTAATGACCCAAGGAACAATCGATTACTTTTTGGGAGTGATTGGGTCAAAGGTCAAGGTCAAGGTCACGAAAAGGTCAAAAACGTAAATTGAGCCGATTTTTATGAAATTTACTGGGATGATTGGTCATGACCCAAGGAACAATCGATTACTTTTTGGGAGTGATTGGGTCAAAGATCAAGGTCAAGGTCACGAAAAGGTCAAAAACTTTTTTCTTTGCCAAGCACTATATACCAGAACAACATGTGCATGCGGAATTGAATAAGAGGTCAAGACTGGGCCAAAAATGTCATATTACGATATTCCGGTCCGATTTAAATGAAACTAATACCAAAATTTGGAGAATGTTATGCCCCACACTCTGAAGATGGCCAGAAAAAATAAGTAGCGTAGGCGAAGGTTTGCGTTCTACGGAGTGCCCATTCTAGTTATTATATCCCCGAAACGCGGAGCGTCGGGGATGTAATGGTTTTGCGTGCGCCGCCGCCGCCGCGTAAGGTCTTTCGTGTTAACGCGATAACTTTTGAACGGATGTTTGGATTTGTCCCAGATTTTTTGGGTGAATGCTCTAGGACAGGTTCATGAACTGATTCGAGTTTGGAGGTCAACACTTTCAAGATGGCTGAATTCAAGATGGCCGAATTTTTGTTTGGTCCATAACTTCTGACCGGGTGGATGGATTTGTCCCAGATTTGGTGTGTGAATGCTCTAGGGTAGGTTCATGAACTGCTTCGAGTTGGGAGGTCAACACTTTCAAGATGGCTGAATTCAAGATGGCCGAATTTTTGTTTGGTCCATAACTTCTGACCTGGTGGATGGATTTGTCCCAGATTTGGTGTGTGAATGCTCTAGGGTAGGTTCATGAACTGATTCGAGTTTGGAGGTCAACACTTTCAAAATGGCGGAATTTTCATTTGGCCCATAACTTCTGATTGGGTGGATTGATTTGCCCGGTAACACCTTATTTTAATGGTTCACCATTTCAGTGAATCTACCATATTAGGTACAGTGTAATAACCAATGTAACAATATTTAATACCATTTAATACTAGTGTAATACCAGTGTAACAATATGCAATATCAGGTACAGTGTAGTAACGAGTGTAACAGTATGCAATACCATGTAATATAGTGCAATACCAGTGTAACAATATGCAATACCATGTAATACCACTTACGCACAAACACATGATGTAAGTAAAAAAATTACATTGTATTAAATATTGTTACACTGGTTATTACACTGTACCTAATGTGGTATATCCACTGAACCATTAAAACAGTATTACCATTTGCCCCATTTTTTGCTTCATTTTCACAATAGTCGTTTGGTTTTAAGCCTATGCGCGTCATGTCACGTCTGTATATACGTTTACGAAATGGTGGACGGGAGTGGTAGGAATGATGGGGGACTGGAAGCGTCGCGTTTCGGGGATATACCTTAAGCAGTCGAAGGCGACTGCACAGGCAGTCTAGTTTCTATCTGTATTGGCCATGATGAATGAATAAATAGTTAAAATTGCCTTTGGTCTCATTGTGTAAAAAACACAAATAGACATTCATTGCTCAAAACAAAAAACACATACGCAGATCATTACATCCATCCGTCTCCAAGCACCCTGTCCAACATACACATCATAAGTCAAGCACCAGCTTCAGACCCCTACACCTGGGGCCTATATTAAGAATTAGAGGTGCACCGAAAATTCTGCCGCAGAAAATATTCGGCCGAAAATGGCAAGACAAGACACTTTCGGTTTTCGGCCGAAAGCCAATTGAGTGGCCGAATCGGAGGCCGAATAGAAAATGAACTGAAAATGGGCACTAATAAGCCAATATAAGTTCTACTCTAACATTTGAAGACTTCAAATAAACATTTATTTTCTTTCAAAAACATGTCAAAACATTTCTTGTAAACCGTAGATTTATTTCAAAATAGTGAAAAACCTAACTCTTGATAACTTTTGACTGAATTGTAATATTCGGTTTCGGTTTCGGTTTCCGGCCAAGTGATTAATTATTATTCGGTTTCGGATTCGGCCACAAATTTTCATTTCGGTGCACCTCTATTAAGAAGCGGGTTCAGGAGTAAACCAGGTGAAGTTAAGAGGTAGATCATATAATAGAAGAGCCTGGAGTCCCAAAAAAATGAGGACTCCAGGCTCTTTTATTTGATTATTTACCTCTTAACCTGGTTTACTCCTGAACCAGCTTCTTAGTATACTAAGAAGCTGGTTTATACTAAGAAGCTGGTTCAGGAGTAAACCAGGTTAAGTGGTAAATAATCTATTAGAAGAACCTGGATTCTTCATTTAATGAACCAGCTCAACCAGCTTTTTAGTATAACCCCTAGATGATAGTCATAGCTGCTGAAGTGGCAATAAATGCAATCAATCAATCAATTTATCAATCAATCAGGTGACCTCCAGAGCAGCAGTTGGCGGTGTCGTTGGGGTGCCCCTAGGGGTCGGAGGCCGTCCAGCAGTGGCCCGCTCGCTCTCCTACGACGACCCCTCAGCCCAAACGGTGGCGGTCAGCCCCGGGGGAGGTCCCCTGCTGGCCCCCGTCGGCATGGCCTCCTCGCCCTCCTCCTCCGTACCTCCGCAGCACTGCGCCGCCATCCAGGTGTGTGTGTGTGCCCTTGTTGTACTCGACGTGTTCCTTGTTTTGTGTGTGTGTGTGTGTATTACCATGTGGCACTTGTCGCGTGTCCATCTGAGTATGTGGCCGTAGGTATGCATGTGTTTACTGTATGTCCATATTTGTGTGTGTGTGCACTTTCTCTCTTGAACATCTGACAATTGGCTATGTGCACTGCAGCAGCCTCCAGAGCTTGTGTGTGTGTGTGTGTGTGTGTGTGTGTGTGTGTGTGTGTGTGTGTGTGTGGGTGTGTGTGTGTGTGTGTGTGTGTGTGTGTGTGTGTGTGTGTGTGTGTGTGTGTGTGTGTGTGTGTGTGTGTGCTCACACTGATACCCCAACCACAGATGATGCAAAGATGTGTTCTTCTTGCAGACTCCCTACACCAACTGCAACATATTCTCATTACTGACGTAGACGCGCTGGGTCTAACTTAGACACACATAGAATCTTCAGGTGGAAGGTGTAGGTTTACGCTCGATTGACCACGGCTAAGAAGAATCGAGGACCGGACTGCACAGTGTTAGATTGCGCTGCGATATCCAGGCTGCTGTCATGTCAAAGTTCAAGCTCAAATTGAAGTCTTAGAGGTTGAAAAACATTAGTGACATTCACAGATTCACTGCATGAGGAACTGAGTGTATGCGTGTGTGTGTGTGTGTGTGTGTGTGTGTGTGTGTGTGTGTGTGTGTGTGTGTGTGTGTGTGTGTGTGTGTGTGTGTGTGTGTGTGTGTGTGTGTGTGTGTGTGTGTGTGTGTGTGTGTGTGTGTTTTGAAAGTCTATCTATCTATCTCAACTTCATAGCTGTGATACTGCGCCACATAAATACATGTTGTGTTGTATTGCATTGTATAGAAGCTGATGAGCGCCCAGGGCCACGGCCACCACAGGGGGGTGCCAGACATCCAGCCGCTCGCACAGTCGCCCGACAAGCACGTGTGTGAGAACGGCCTGAAGCGCGGAGGAGGAGGAGGAGGAGGAGAGGGGGGAGACCCGCTGCAGAAACTCTTCCCCAACGCCCACACTGCTCTTCATCCTGCCCCACCACCACCATCATCATCCTCCTCCTCTGTGTCAGCCCCGTGTTGCCCCCAGCAGATGTCCCATCCCCCGCCCTTAATGCCGGGCCTCATCCCTGTGCGCCCTCCTGAGGCCATGGGAGGGGCTCATCATCACCACCATCACCACCATCATCAGCACCAGCATCCTCACATCCATCAACATCAGCATCTACACCACCAACAGCAGCAGCAGCAGCAGCAGCACCTACACCAGCAGCAGTATCAGCACCAGCAGTCTCATCTCCCCCAGCCACAGCAGCACCACCAGCAGCAGCAGCAACCGCAGCAGCAGCAGCAGCAGCAGGGTCCCCCACCAGCTCCCCCTGTCTTCTACAGCCCCAAGAGACCCCTGCTGCCCACCCCCATCATCCACCCCCTTCAGGTGTGTGTGTGTGTGTGTGTGTCTGTGTCTGTGTCTGTGCATGTTTGGCATTCTCAGTTCTTGTATGAAATTAAATACATGATTTAGTTCCATATAAACAGCACCCACATACTTAAAACAAACAGACAAACAAAGAAAACGGAGTCCGGATAACACAATAAAGCTCAGAAGCTTATTTCCATTGTGGTCCTTTGAGTCCTGGTCAACATGGCATCCTACATACACCTAGTTCCAGAAGCAGAAAGACAAACACACACGTATAATAAGGATAATAAGTATGTGCTGTATGTTCAATATGTTGTGCAGCGTATATTATATTCAATTGAATACAGGGCTGATAGTATTCAGGCTCCATGCCTGATTTCAGGCTTGACAGGGTTTGCAAAAATAAAAACATTGATAATAATTAGCCATTAGGTTATTCTTATCTCAGAAAGTGTTACAGGTGCAGGGTTTTCTTCTACTATCAGGCTTCAATAATGGTCATACAGAGGCTATTAAATGTTTGAATGTGTCAAAATAGGCCTACGTTACGTCACTATGCATCTTGTCGTCATCGTTGGAGCAGGGAAAAAAGTTCAGGGTCAGGATTTTTTTCACTATCACCCCTGTGAATAGTCTCTTAATTTTAATTGAGTAATGAGATTTAATTTTATTCCACAGGTTTTATCTGTCTATCTTTTATCTACACACACATATATATATATATATATATTTATTCTTTATTGTGTTGACTGTGATGTGTGCTTGTCTTGTGTGTCCTTGTGTGTCCTTATGCCACCACCAAAGCAAATTTTCCATTTTATGTAAGATTAATGAACAATAAATAAGTCCAAGTCTAATGTATTTTTGATATTTATTGATGGTGTTGGACACCTTCATTTCCCTCGGAATTAATGCAAATGTCCCTACTCTGCTAGGTCGGCCCGGGAGTCCTGCAGCCCAGCAGCACGGTGGGTGGAAGTGATGGGATGGCGCCCCCTGCACAGCTGAGCGCAGGGCTGCTGGCAGTGCACATGGCACCAGCTGGCATGCCTGCTGCTCATCAGGTCAACGCCGGTGGAATGTTCTCCGGAGCGCAGGTCAACGCAGGTGTGCTAGCGGGTGCGGCTAGTGGCTTGGTCCAGACCGCCCAGTTGGGCCAAGTCAATGTGGTGGGCTCAACAGGAGGCATGTTACCTGCCGAACAGGTGAATGCAGGTGTGTTGCGGCTCGGGCAGGGGGCGGTCCACGGCTCAGGTGTGGTGTCGCCCCATGAGCTGCTGCAGAGGCTGCAGCTGGTCCAGCAGGAGCAGACCCAGAATCAGAACCCGGGGGTGGTGGCCTGCGAGCCCAGCCGACCCCCCTTGGCGCCCTGCTTCCGGCTCGCCCGGCCCGTGGACAACAACACCAGCGGCGGCGGTGGCGGCAACACCGCACAGGTCTGCCCCACCTCCAACCAGCACTTCCAGGTGAGAATCGGGGGAACACACAGCCCCCAATGCACTTTACAGGTCACTAGTATTTGCACTTAACGTATGAACACAAATGATGCCACAAATCAAGCGATGTGTGATTTAGCGTTGTGTTGTATCTGCGTGTGCATGTCTATGTGTGTGCTTGATCGTGTTTGTGACTGTGTCTGTGTATGTCTGCACTATTGTGTGTGGTTGTAGTATTTACATGTGTGTGTGGGTCTGTCTCTGACTCTCTATCTGCCCTGGTGTGTGTGTGCGTGTGCGTGCGCACGTGCGTATGCGTCTGCATCTGCCCTGCCCTCTACCTGCTATGATCCCTGTAGTCTGAGAGTGTGTTTCCCCCGGTGCTGTGTGATGTCCCCCTGCAGGTCACCACCACCTCCTCCTCCTCCTCCACTGCTGTCTCCGCCAGCGAGGGCTCCACCCTCCTCATGTCCCCCAGCGTCTTCTCCCTGACCAAGCCCCCGCCCCCCCGCAACACCACCGAGCCCAGCCTGGCCCACACACACGCCCACGGCCACATACTCGGCCTCGGCCAGCCGCCCCTCCTTCCCCCGCCACCCCCACCAGAGGAGACCAGGGCCCTCAGCAGGAGCCAGCTGCAGGCCACGCTCATCCACTTAATACAGGTGAGACCACACACACTACGACACCTTATACAGGTGAGACCACACACTAGGACACCTTATACAGGTGAGACCACACACTAGGACACCTTATACAGGGGAGACCACACACTACGACACCTTATACAGGGGAGACCACACACTAGGACACCTTATACAGGGGAGACCACACACACCTTATACAGGGGAGACCACACACTAGGACACCTTATACATGTGAGACCACACACTACAACACCTTATACAGGGGAGACCACACACTACGACACCTTATACAGGGGAGACCACACACTACGACACCTTATACAGGGGAGACCACACACTACGACACCTTATACAGGGGAGACCACACACTACGACACCTTATACAGGTGAGACCACACACTACGACACCTTATACAGGGGAGACCACACACTACGACACCTTATACAGGGGAGACCACACACTACGACACCTTATACAGGGGAGACCACACACTACGACACCTTATACAGGGGAGACCACACACTAGGACACCTTATACAGGGGAGACCACACACTAGGACACCTTATACAGGGGAGACCACACACACTAAGGCACCTTATACAGGGGAGACCACACACTACAACACCTTATACAGGGGAGACCACACATTAGGACACCTTATACAGGGGAGACCACACATACTAAGACACCTTATACAGGTGAGATATTTTACACCTCATCCACTTAACCCATTTTAGCCTGAAGACTCGTATGTGTTGTTTGTCCTTTGAGGCCTGGAAACACGCTGCATTCAGGCTCTTGAGATTTTAGCTTTTTAAATAAAAATGTAGGTATGTTACAGGTAAATGAACACATTCTAATGCAAGATGAGAGTCTTGGGGTTTAAATACAATCATGTTTCATGTTTTTATGTGCATCAGAGGCTATATTTAGGTTTTTACAGGCTGAGGGCAACTTTCCCAACAAGGGCTTATGCATTCAGCAGGTTTTTTTGCAGGTGCTTTAGGCATCAATGGGTTAATACGCAAGTGTTTTAGGCATCAATGGGTTAATACAGGCGGGATACTCCTCACTCACACACCTTACACAGGCAAGAGACTCGACCCACATACACTTCATATTAGGTCAGATACCCCACACTTGCACACTTCATACAGATGAGATATTCTAGCATCATCCATCTGCAAGGGGGATTTCATCCTCACACAACTTATACACGTTATAGTAAGTGAATATATTAGAATACATCAAAGGGTGCTTTCCGTATTCTGCTGAGAAGCTACTGGTATGTCTTGTGTAAATGCCTTTTTACCGCATGTCCCTCTTCTTTTGCAGACGGACTCGTCCTTCCTGGATGTGATCTACGAGGCGTACGTGTCCAGACTGGCCAAAGACCCCGGAACCCCCCACTACTAATGCACACCATCACGCCCCACCACACATAACTGAGCGCGCACACACACCTTCGCACCTACAAGGGAGCCCAAGTCACACACACACCTCTATGGGGTCAAGGATCCAAAAGAAACAGCAAATGGGAGTCAATGGAGAAACCTCTTCTGGACTCCCATTCGTTGTTTTTTGGATCTTGGGTCCCATGGAGGGGCGTGGCCTTAGCTCCCTATGTACACGTCTAAAGGGAAGCCAAGGAGTTCCCAGTCGTGCACCCACACACACACACAAAGCCATGCACTGTGCTTACCACATTATGCAAACGTGTGTTTGTGTATGTTGTGCGTGTTAAGAAAGAGACAAACCCAGAGAGGGAATGATTTTAATGTGTGATTTGGTCTTTTTTTTTTTTTTTTTTTAAATATTCTAAAATAATGGGATTGGACAGCTGCCATGTAGCACCTCCCTCTAATGATCGGGATTGGATGGCTCCTGTGTAGCATATTCCTCCCACTAGATTTTACCATAGAAGTACACATGCACTAAGTACTCTGCCCTACAAAGACAAAGCACAGTAACTAGGCAACCAACATTCAAACTGAGAAAAAGGGCTTTTAAATTATTGTTATTAGGTTAGATATTGTAGTTGCGGCCGCTAGGGGCGTCTAGATTTCTAAGCCAAGTTGCTGCGATTTTGACATGGCAATATCACTGAAACTGAACACATTTGGACCATAAGACTTTGTCACAAGATAAAGGACGTGTTATGAAGACTCAATTTTAGCAAAATATGTAGTTACTGCACTTTGCCTTTGTAGGGCAGTGCTGTATTACATGTCTATGGAATTTACACTCTGTCACAGCACTTGAACAGGCCAAACATGGCTGACACCAGAGATGCTTGTTTCAGGTGTGCGATGCCAAATAGCGTGAAATTTCACAACCTTCCTGACCGTAGCCTGAGCTTAATTGTAGCATGTGTAAGCACTCGCTCTCTTCAACACACACGCACACTTGCACTCACACATATACATACACATACACAGGCACACAAACACTTTTAATAAAACGACAATAATAATTAACAAGAATAAAAAATAAAAAAAATAACCTGGGATCTGTCCTCCAACCAGCTCGCCGCGTCAGCTCGGCTAATTTGATAGATATCGTGTCATTTCAAGAGAATAATAAGGAAGAGTATTTTGTTACCAAATGTTTTAGAATATTTTAGTTTTCTATTTTTCTATGGAACAACAGACCTACATCGTGAAGTGTACCCTAAGCAGTCACTGCTGATGGCCTCAGTAGCATTAGAGGCAGGCGTTGGCCATTGAGGCAGCTGTGTATATTACTTGTAGACAGCCGCTTACATCTGTAAGTAAACCACCATGTGGACGTTTCAAAAGCAGACTTAAAGCAATGAACCCATTAAAGACCACTGTTAATGCCCCACACGACTGGTGTCTTGAGAGTTATTCAGGTGTGTGTGTGTGTCTGTGTCTGTGTGTGTGTGTGTGTGCGCGCGGCAAGTGTACACACACACTCTTATAGGAACATGCCGTCACAACTTGGGGGTTTGCTGAAAATAAAATATTTATTTTCTTTAAAAAAATAATGTAAGTTATGACTTTGATTAAGGGAAGGAAGGGTGGGTTTAGAAGTGGGTGTTGGGTGTTTAGAATGGTGCAGGGTGGGTAAAAGGGTGGGTGGCTAGAGGCGGTGGTGGTGGTTGGGTGTCATGATGTTATGGGCTGGGTTTTGGAGTTTATGAGGGTGGGTGATGAGGAGGTTCCAGGGTCATTGTGGAGTTGGGTAGTGGGGTGAGGAGTTTGTCTGATGTTTGCCTCGGATGGACTGTGTATTTAGGGGTAAGGCAGTCGATTGGGTTGGGTGTTTTTCAAATCGAGGGTAGGGGTTGGTGGTGGTGGTGGATGGTATAGAAATTGTTGCAGGATGGGAGCGGGTGGGTGACGATGGGTTTAGGAGATAGTAGAGAGCCTCTCTCAGTTTAGCTGTGCCTGGCCATGAACTCTGAACCGGTAGATGCAGGAGTAGTCCGAGTTGCCCCAGTTATTCAGGACCTTCAGCTGCACCACATTATACACCTCATTCACTTCATCCTGAGTTGGAGAGACGGAAAAAGAGAAAGTAAAAGGATAAGAGGGGGTTTTGCTGGTGCATTATACAACATAATTACATTACATTACACACACTTTTATCCAAAACGGATTACAAATAATACAGGGTATTGGTTACAGTCCCTGGAACAGTGTGAGATTAGATTGATGCTTTGCTCATAACAGGGCACTGCAGCCATGGAGGAAGGAATGGGTTTTGGGTGGGTATATTGAATCTGCAACCCTGTGATCTACAGCCCAACTAACCCTTATACTCCACGGCCTCACCACAACACAAGATGGAGCAAATCTTTCAGGCTTCTGATTAAATGAAATCTCACCGGTAACTTGAAGGTCTGGATGGGTTTGCCGTCAGAGTCATATGTGAACTTCCCCAAGATGGTACCCTCCTCGTGCTCATCAAAGCCCGTGAAGCCCTTCAAGATGAGAAGGTGGAAAACACACACAATCTTGACATAAAATGTATATCAAGTTGTATCAATGTGCTCTGTATAGTTAGTTATTGGCATGATTATCTGGACTAAGGGCCTCCATATAAGTCATTGTCTGCTGAAAATATACATTTTATTTCATAAAAAAAAGGGCAACGTCCGATCCACCGGTGGGATCTTCTTCAGGACCCACGGGTGATATCTTCTTCAGATCTCACTGGTGTATCGAAGCGTTGCCATTTGTTTAATGAATTAAAGTGTATATTGTCGGAGCTCAAGTCCAGTTGAAGGGATACTCACATAAACAACAAAGTCTCGGGGTGCGCTGTCGATGCGTCCGGTGGGGGTGATACTCTTGGGGATGTGTTCCAGGCTGACGTGGGTGACCCGCACGGGGTGGGACAGGGCAATGGTGACAAAACCCTGACTGCCTTTAAAGGCCCAGCACTTCCCAGGATGCACCTCAGGCTAGAACACACACAAACAAGCAAAGTCTGATTACTGCTGGGCTGGTATGATATTCCACTATCTAGCACAGCGATTCCCAAACTGTGGGCCGGGGCCCACTTGTGTAAGTGGGCCCTGAAATAAAAAAAAAATCTAAATATTTGTGTATGTGCTGCTGTTGAATATTTATTTATTGTACCATTAAGTATTTATTGCTTATTGGGTGGGCCCCATCTAAATTGTGGAATGTTGTTTTTTTTTTGGGGGGGGGTCTAGCCCTGGTCAGCTGTGGTTGTATGGAGAGATAGATGACAGGTGGAGCAAGAGAATGTATTGTACGTCTGTGTGAGGTGGCAGTGTGGGCTGGTTTGGGACCAAAAGAGGCCTAGGCATTTTTGAGCACGTCCCCCTCTAGCTAGATTTTGGGTCAGTCTCTAAGGAAACACAAAAGCAAAAACAAAACAACAGCGACACCTGAGGACTGTTGGCCCACTGGGAAAATCCCCAAATGACCAGTCCAAGGCTGACAGCGGGGGGTTATTAGTTACCTGTAAAACAGTGGATGGGCTGTCGGAGGTGTACCACAATGGTATGCCATACAGGCTGACAACACCAGCCCTGGTACGATATGTGTCTGAGCAGCGATCCTTGATCACATAGGCCCCTGGAAACACACACACACACACATACACTAATTATACACATGCAAATATGATCATCAATACATAGATATAATGAACAGAGTTTTTTTTTTTTTAAAGGAAGAAAAAGCTGTTACTGGTGCAACTATTACAGCTAGTGCAATTACTATTACACATATTAACAAATGCTTCTATTGGAAATGTAACTATTTCTATCAGTTTAGCAATCAAAGCGTAAAGGGATCCTTACCAAGTGACTCCAGAGCAAAATCAGCCATTCCAGTTCCGTCTGCTTTATTGAGATTCAAAGCCGATTGGACAATATCATGAACATCCTGCCACACGTACGCACACATGCACGCAAACACATTCACACATGAAATCTCACTGTAAAAACACTTTCTAAGTGATTTTCTTAAAGGTACACTGTGCAGGAAATGGTCAAAAAAGGTACTGCAACTATGCTGCTCATTGAAACTGGGCTGCCTATTGCCAAATTTGATCTTTACATGAAAGTTTACTGAGTAATAAACACATATTTTCTAGTACGGTCCAAGTAGAGTCATTTTTGCAGCTAAAAATGTTAAAAATGCTATTTTTGGAAATTCAAAATGGCAGACCATGGAGAAGATCCCCCTTTTCATGTATGAAAAGTGCAATTTTTCCAGTCATAATGAATACTTAGAATTTGATGGTGGTGGTATTCATGAAAAAGGTAACATTAGTGAATGGGCAGCATGAATTCTGGAAATAAACAACTAAAAATCTCACAGTGTCCCTTTAAGCTTGTAGACATAATCTAACTTATTTTTTTAACCACACACTCACAGTAACTCATTCACATGCAATTAAAAACAAAGTAATTTGATTAAGACTGTAGGCCTACTGCGCATAATCTACAGAAACAACCTGTGTTTCTTCCCAAAACACAGGAAATTACTCACGCTTAAAAAAAAAAAACACAGTGCAAGTCATTTTGTTCAGACATGTAGATAATCTACACTATTTCTTACCTTGGCCGTCATGTGTCCAAGTCCCTGTCTATCCTGCATCCAACTAATGAGGAAATCAGTCAGCTCCTTCTTCATCTAATCAACACAGAAGGCGAAGGGTTATGATGTAACTGTTACTTGTGTGCTACAACGATAACAATTGTGTAGAATTATATTATACAGCCTATTACACAATTGTGTACTATATTTTAGTAATTCTGAACTCTGTATGTGGGTTAAGGTTGCGACCATAGAGGCAGAAAATAACACTAGAGAGGACACAGCAATTTGCAACAGCACTGGGAAATGGCAGCTGGAGCTTCCCAACTTCCGTAGGTAGTGTAGGTACTTTCAGGCAATGCAAGTCAATGGAGAACACGCCCACCCCTGTCAAGAAATTAACTAAAACTGTGTAAATATAAAGTAACACTTTAATCAAAGACCAGATTTGAAATGTCAGGCTACATATCTACTGAAATAATATGAGTCGATAAAATACATTTAAAAATCAAATCATATATTTTATGAACATAGTTAGCAACACACTTCAACTATTGTCCTTGTATAGTGTGTTGATGGACATTTTCACATGATTAAGCCATTTTTGACAGAGGTGAGCCTCGTTCTCCGTTAATTTCCATTTCTCTGATCTACCTACAGATAATGGCCGCTACAAATTGCCGTAAAAGGGGGGCGGGGTCCTCTCTAGTGTTATTTTCTACCTCTATGGTTGCGACCTTTAGCTGACAAAAAAACCTGGACATTTCAACAACCCAGTCGAGCCTTCTTCTTATAAGCAATGGCAACATTCATTAACTTTACAGATTTTTTTTTTTTTTTCCCCAATTGACAATCTGGTAAAACCACAGTAGAGGTTATATAGGTTATAGAGTATGTTGCTTCGATGAGATGAGCTTCCAACAGGCTTTTTACATTGCCTAAAACCTAAACCCTATCCCTAGCCCCCCTTAGCTACTACAGTGCACTGCAATGGCAGCCCTGCTTGATAGGCACTGTACCTCATCTCGATATGACAGTGGCAACCCTAGAATAGGTATGTGTATGTATGATAAACTGAACCATACCTGAGCTTTGCTTTTGTCTTGGTCCGCTATACGTGTATTGATGTTATGCTGGTCATGGTTTAGGTCTGATATGCTGCTGCTCAACTCTGCAACCTTCGTAGACATACTATCGATCTCTCTAGTGGTCTGTGCCTGCCAGTCACGGTCTTTGGTACTGAGGGAAAAAATTTGATGTTAGTAGCGCTTCACCTCAGACACACTAGCATTTCAGATATGTCATTAGAAAAAAAATCTAAAACTTGGAAGACAAGTTAACACCATGCTTCAAACACACTCTCACGCACACACACACACACACACACACACACACACACACACACAGAGGGAGAGGGAGAGGGACAGAGAGAGAAAAAGAAAGAGAAACAGAAAGAGTGAGAGAGAGAAAGATTTGAAGTAATAAACTCACTCTTTTGCCATATCCTTCAGGTTTGCCACTTCCATTTGCAGAATCTGAAGAGAAATGAGAGAAATGTGATTGTGAAGTAGGCTAACTGTCAATTCTACTCATGATGGCATATGCATAGTCCACACTGCACAGTTAGTGATCATGTATTTGTCATTATGTATCAGTTGTCAGATGGAGGAGCGCAACACTGCTTCTTTACAATTCAACACTGTATTTGTTGATGTGCTGACATTCCATTACTAGGCCTAGTACCGAAGAGGTGAATCGTTAGGAGCAGTGTTGCGCTCTTCTATCTGACAACTGATGACTAGTCCCCTGAAATGCTGCACCTGCTGAAAAAGAAACCTTGTGTAGCCATGAGATTGCCAGAGTGTGCCTCACCTCTGCCATGTGGCGATGGCGGTCACCGTCTTCCTTCAGCAGGCTGACCTCTCGCTGCATGAGGAAGACAAACACGTTGTAGAATACAATGCAGTGGACTCGTGTCTCAAGCACTGTATATTTCTACAACTCTCTCTCACTCTCTCTCTCTCTCTCTCATTCACTCTCCCTCATGCGCACACACACACACACACACACCTTGAAATCGTCCATTTGCCTGGCGCAGTTATCGGTGACGGTGGCGTGTCTTTGGTCAATGTGCTGAAGGACCTCATGGCGGAAGTCCCTCAGGTGGTCCGTCATAACCATCGCGGCCTGTAGCACAAACACGATGAACATGATACACCATGCCTTCCTATAGCATAGCAAGGCTTTCAGAGAGATGGGATGGGATCGGGAACTGAACGCGGGTCAGATTTGAACCCGTTTCCACGAATTTATGGTATGGCGCCCCCTTAACTTGTCTGTCATCACCATTGTGTCGTGCAGTGCACAGCGAGAATGCTTGGCACTTTAACACCAGGACAATGAGAGTGTGAGAAAAAGATGGAGAAGGATCAGGAAATGACCTTGGGTCAGATTCGAACTTTGACTCGTAGTTGACTACGAATGAAAAGAAGACGAGAGGGGACTGGTGGCCATGTCAGGCTATTGCAATCACGCATACACAAAGCGACTCTGAAGGCTGCCATGTAAGACACCAACTATCTAGGGTTCTGTAACGTGTCCTGAGCCTGAGGCGAGAGCCTGGAGCAGAGCGGCTGGATATCTGGTCCCGTCAGCTAATGCAGTATCTACTCTACTGTTTTTTATTTTATTTTTTTATTTATTTTTATGGGCTTTTATGCCTTTATTTGACAGGACAGTTGAAGGTGGTGACAGGAAGCGAATGGGGCAGAGAGACAGGGGAGGATCGGGAAATGACCCCGGCCGGACTTGAACCGGGGTCCCCGAGGGTGGGCATGCAAGCCCAAAAGTGGGGGGATTAGCGCGCTGCGCCACAGCGCCCCCCCTCTACTGGTTTTTTAACAAAGCACACTCACAGTCACAGAGTCCATATCAGATCCAGGTCCAGATTCGGCCATCTTCACAGGAGTGGAGGGGCCAAGGAACAGGACACCTACACCACCACACACACAGACACAGAGGAGCAGAGGCAGGGTATTTGTCAGTGGGACCAGGGCCCTGTCATATTGGTGGTGGGGTGGGGGTCCTATTATTGACCTTGGGAGGCTGTACGGGTGTGCCTGTGTACAATTGTTCCTCCACTGATTGGGAGCTTGCATGTTATTATCTCCGCCAAGGAGGTTATGTTTTTGGTCGCGTTGGTTTGCCGGTTTGGCTGTCTGTCTGTCTGTCTGTTTGTTTGTCAGCAGGATAACTCAAAAACGAATCAACAGATTTGGACGAGACTTTGTGCAGTTGTTGATAATGACCCAAGGAATTCTGGTGGTGATACGGATCACGAACCGGAACCAGGATCTTTTTAACAATTCTTCAACATTGCTGGCCTACAAATCTAGACGCCTCTGGTGACCGCAATCTTGACATTCCAGTTTCTAACTCCACAATAAGAAGGCAGAGAGACTTCAAATAAAAATAAGGCGTGACATAGTCAAATGTTATATCAAACAGCTTCCTTGGCGGAGGTCTGCACTCTCAGTGCATTCTAGTTTAAATTACATTCATTCCAATTGTCATCTCTGCATCAATCTGTCTCTACATTCATGGACAGAAAATGTTGGTGTATGTTCATTTATGTAAACTGTATAGGAGATCATGAGGTGACTCACCAGAAGCCAGAAGTGTCAAAACCAGTGAGAAGCAGAGCAGGTAGCAGCCTGTGAACAGCAACGAGACACACATAAACAAACAATTGGTTAGTGCTGCATAATTAGCCAAGCCGTGCCCTCCTAGTGACGCAACACCTTCAGTGTTGCTTCTAGTCAGGCCAGGAGCAATACAAATATTGTTTCTGAGCTCCGGAAAAATTGGGAACACTCCCACTTTGTCAGGAAGCAAACAATTAGTAGCAAACCAAAGGAGGCAGGTCAACCATGCGGTTTGGGGAATGTTCATTGTTATGCTCTTGGTCAGACCAAGTCTCGAAGAGATTTGAAAGTCGATTATCAGGCTACTGCATAGGTTGGCAGCGGCAGTGATTGGGAGCGATGTCATTGCTGCAGTGATACTATGACAAGTAAGTATTGTTATGGTTGTGTGTTGTATCATTATGATTGTGTGTTGTGTTATTATGATTTTGTGTGTTATGGAGTAGTGATAGTATCCGTCTGGTTGTGTGTTGTCATGGTTGTGTGTTATTACAGGTAAGTGATAGTATCCGTCTGGTTGTGTGTTGTCATGGAGAAGTGATGGTATCTGTCTGAATTTGACTCTACCTAGCATGAAGCGTTTGTCCACATGCCCAGCTCCGCAGAAGAACATGGAAATCTTCTTAAGGATCGGATTACCGGTCTGCTGAGACACATCTGAAACACAAGGCAAGGCAGGTTTATTTGTATAGCGCATTTCATACACAGGTGCAACTGTGAATGTGCTTCACAAAAAACAAGAGCAAAAAGAAAGTGAACAAGAAAGAAATTAGAGTCAAAGAAAATGTAAAACATGAAGAGAAAACATATAGTAGAAAAATGACAATAATAAAACACACACACACACACCACTTTACTGGTTACTTCTATGCCCCACTGGCGATTACAGGTGTGCACGCACACACACACACACACACACACACACACACACACACACAAACACACACAAACACACACACACCCGAGTGCCATCCAACTCTACTCACTGGTACGCTGGCTCCGCCGGGGCAGCCTGCTCCTCACCCTCCAGGACTGGTCATGCTCCTCAGAGGAGGAGTAGCCGGAGGAGGTGAAGCTCTGGTCCAGCAGGCCGGAGCCCACAGAGGAGACCATGGAGAAGGAGGAGGAGAGGGAGGGGATAGCAGAGCCCGACTGGGTCTTACGCCTCCGGAACACCCTGAAGTGACAGAGGTAATGTAGGACGAGTTAGCTAATAGATTCAATTGGTCCTTCATAATCCATATCACGATAACAATACAAGCACACACACACACACACACACACACTATTGCACGTACTTCACAGGGCTCTCTCTGTAGGACACCTGCTGTGCCTCATCTTCAAAGTAATAACCGCTCGTCAGTAGCCGTGTGCTTCGTCGAGACATTACTGGAAACAAAACACACACACACACACTTTGGTAAGTAAAACACAACACAGACAGGGCTCTTTGGGTCTATGGCAATTTGGTTACAAGTTTGTTGATCACCTTCACTGTTCTCTGATAGAACTGGACTATGGCTACAAGTAGCAATACCTCGACCCACCACCCATCATATTCAATCTGGTGTAGAGCCCATATTTCATGAAGCTGTAAATCATCATTGAGAGGCTCACTTCTTAACCACCACCACCACCCCCCTTACCTGTGCCCAAAAAAGCCCCCCCCCCCCAAAAAAAAAAACCCAAAACAAAACATCTTCTACACACTACAATAAATAGGACTATATTGTAGGCTATATTTTGTTTATAATGAAGTCTTGTTTAACACATAAATACCTTCATAATTTTTTTGGGTTGCGAAAATTAAGTGTTAAATTGGTGTTGATTTGGTCTAATTATGTTAACAAGCAGTTGTAATGTTCACAAGCAGTATTTTGGTCACAACGCACACAAAATTGCACCCGATCTCCGGCACCCCGCGGACACAAGCGTTGCGCTGGTGAACAGCTACAGTAGGCCTATACTACGCCAACAGCAAGACCCTGTCCCCCACTCACATCTATTTCTTTGCGGTATGATAGGCCTGGTTCAGTTTAGTAAAGCTGTCAATCAATCACTCTGCAAAATTCAGCAGCTCCTCACAGAGTCCCTGCCCCTCACTGGTTATAATCATCAATCAGGCCTTGTTATAGCACCTGATTAATAAGTTATTAAGGCTAAATAAAGAAACAAATAATAGACCAAGCGCATGAACAATTTACTCGCATTACGCCCAACCAAACTGCGCCTACGCGGAGTGTATGCGGATACTTACCGTCGCAGTTCGATGCAGAATCAATAGTGAGGATATTTCAGAAATCCTCGGATTTTATACTCTCCTGCTATTGTGACGTACCCTGTATGATTCCAAATGATTGAGAAGAACTCCACTGAAGATTCTTCTCTGTCAACGTTCCATGAAGTTGTCACGGTGATGATGCGTTTCTGACATTTGTAAAATGCGGCAACAGGCTAATTAGCAGCAGACATATTAGCTAAATGGCCGTAGTTCTCTATGATAGCTTATTTGGATAGGCCTACTAGCCGATCTAAATTAGAGATCAGTTGTTAGAACACCTTTTCAAAAATACGGACTTAAAGCTCCTTACAAAAAGGTTAATTGCCTACCTAGGGAAAAAAGTTACGGACAACGTCTCTAGACTCAGTGGCGCGTCACGGTGACAATAGCGAACTGTATGCTGCACCAATGATACAGTAAGTATGTGCTGCACATTTATATTTTATCTACTATAACGTTAACACAACTTTGTTAATTGTTGTTGATCATATAGCTGCTGCTGTTTATTTCTCTTGGCGTGGACCATTAACTTAACTTTTGTTTTAAGTTTTGTTGTTTGGACTTCCAAAATGCTGCTGCTAGAATGTTAACCAAAACAAAGAAATCACATCACTCTCCGGTCATTGCGCTGGCTGCCAGTGAAATTTAGAATTGATGGATTTAATTAACTACTCTATGGGCTACACCAGGGGTTCCCAACCTTTTCCAACATGGGGCCCACCCGCTCCAAAATGTCACAAATGTTCGGGGCCCACCTCTGACCCAATAAAGAATAAAACTCAAATAAATCAATAGCAACACACACCAAAATATTATTTTTTGTAGAAAATTATTTCAAGGCCCACCTGAAATACCTTCAGGGCCCACCAGTGGGCCCCGGCCCATAGGTTGAAAATCACTGGGCTAGACCCTAAATATGTTCTAAATATCCCAGGGCAATCATCCTAAAAGATGTATCAGGTCTGTAGGCCTACTGATTGTGCATAGGGTAAAATCCAGATCGGCTGAAATTGTATTTAGTCCAAATGCTGGAACCAGCTTCCCGTTCCTATCATATTTTGAAAAAGAATTAGACAGCTTTATTGTCGTCTCCCTTTGGTGAAAGATGGCTATTTACTCTAATATATACCTTCTGTGATATTTTCCTTCTTTTTTCTTCTCTCTTCTTTTTTCTTCTCTCAAGCACATTGAATGACAATTATGTATGTTGTAACTTACTACACAAATCCTATTGCTATATTGCAATTGCTATACTAAATAGTGTGTCCAGGGCTTTTTGTGTTTCAGGGCTTTTCGTGATGTATAGGTGGCGGGTGGTTTCACGGGCCCATCTCAGCATCCTCTGCTATGCTGCCTGTCTCTGCTTGCTCGGGCTGCCCTCTGCATCCTCAGGTAAATAACTGTCTCACACCCGTCATTCATACCACACCATGACCCCATTTCTGTTTGTACCCTTTTGTCACTTGCCGTGTGCGTGTCTGTGTGTACTGTCTGGTATGTGTGTCTTTGTCTGTGTGTTGTGCAGTCTCCCTCCATGTGTCGGGTGCAGACGGCCCCCTGGTGGTGGAGAAAGGGTCGGACGCCTTGCTGCCGTGTTTCCTGAGCCCGCCCCTCGACGCCTCTCACCTGTCAATTACCTGGCATCGCCTCCCGATTGGCTCTTCCAACGTGTCAATCACCAGGTCAGGTCCCGCCTGCCAGGCGCTCCTGAATCCCAAGCATCGTGGTCTTTGTTGTGTTCAATGGCTGTTGTTGCCATTGGGCTTATGATCAAATTGTATGTTTGTATTATATGATCTTTTGCAGTTTGCCATTTATTCTATTGACATCTTACAACTCATTAGTCACTGTATGCTGTGCACAGGGACGTTTAGGGGAATTTGGTGGCCCTAGGGCCTAGGCAAAGACAAAATTAAAGGGAGGCCTCTTTTTTTCTCTTCAAACTTGGGAGGGCCCCCCTTAAGGCAGATTTTATGAAAGCAGTATCATTGCACTTTTCGGTCATTGAAATTAGGGACGTTTTGC
>NC_085871.1:9160557-9178057 GCF_034702125.1 Engraulis encrasicolus
TCAGAGACACACAGAGAGAAACACGGAATCATACACACAAGCACACACACATGCTTGCTTCTACATAATCATGTATAAGTAACAGTGTTTCACTGTTTCTGGGATTTTGGAAGTTGTATATGAATTATCAGAACACCTTAGGTGGGGGTGGGAGGGGAGACAAATAAGAAGCATTCAACTTTGTGTCCCTCTCTCAGCATCCTTCAAACTTGAAGTGAAGCAAAGATGAGATGAGACAATGCCACATCACGTCCATCCTGTTTGGGCAAACTCATGCAATGATACTGTCACACTGTGAGCGCTGAAATTTTGTAAACATGACTACGGGCTTCGGTGGGAGCCAGAGAACCTTTTTTAACAGGTTATTCCATGTACTGCTTTCGGGAACCTCATGGCAGTTCAGGGTAATGTGACTGAAAACAAATTACTGTTCATCTAAAATAACAGTAATTTGGCTTGTCAATCAGAAAATGGACGGATTATTGACAGGTTGGAAGCGTGGAGCTTCGGAAAAATGGCATGCCAATAGCCATTACCCCTAACCTCATTGGTTGACTCAGGGAACACTGAATTTTTTGTAAACAAATACTTGCAAAGCTAGATAACTCTTTTTTTTACGTAACGGGCTATTTCATGTACTGCTTTTGAGAATCCTATGACAGTTCAGGGTAAAGTGACTGAAAACAAGTTGCTGTCAGAACCATTTCAGTCAAGAAACACGAGAGAAGAATAGAAATGCAATTTCTTTTATTGAAATTATGAATTACATTTGGCGGTATAGCTCTGTTCGGAGGAACCCCCCTATTTCCATGAGCAGCATGGAAAAGCATTTAGTCAGGGGGCAGCAGCAGTTTAGGGAATTCTCACCCCAGCAGGACAGGGCGAGAGATAACCCCCCATGAACAGAGCCAAGCGACGTGACAAGAGAACATGTCACATCATACACGACAAGGTGGAGCAGGGGAGGTGGTGGGTAGCAAAAACCGAGCAGCATACAGTTGAGAGGAAGTGGATAGAATTTAAAAGGCGTGCCGAAGCCGTGTGGCCAATCGCTAGGGAAGAAAGATTATCAGCTGAGAGAATGCACCTGGATCAATTAGGAATTAATTAGATGAAGGGGAGGGCAGCAAGCTTCTTGACTACCATGGCCTGGCCAGAACTGACGTTAGCACTTTAATTTCTGTCAGAACCATTTCAGTCAAGAAACACGAGAGAAGAATAGAAATGCAATTTCTTTTATTGAAATTATGAATTACATTTGGCGGTATAGCTCTGTTCGGAGGAACCCCCCTATTTCCATGAGCAGCATGGAAAAGCATTTAGTCAGGGGGCAGCAGCAGTTTAGGGAATTCTCACCCCAGCAGGACAGGGCGAGAGATAACCCCCCAAACAGACTATACCTGGTAATCCTCTCTCGAATACGATGAGAGGATGTCATAGCTATAAAGATAAGCCCCCCAAACCAAATATCTAAAACTAAATTTGGAACTAAATTTGGTAAAGGCAGGGGGGTGGGGGGGCATAGCAGCAGCAGGAGCAGCAGATGGCAGCACGACGCATAGATGCAGACACTTATTGGTTACCACCAGGGGCAGCAGGGGACATGGCTTCTGGGCATTAAGAATGGCGCGCACGTCCGGCCGTAGGTAGCGTGCATAGGCAGCAGAATTCCATACCTGGTAATCCTCTCAAAGTCAGTTAAAATGAGAGGATTGGTTGAGCAGTCGAATTTAGATATCCCCCCCAAAAAACATCATGCACTAGTCCAGAGTAAATCATGCATGTGATCAGAGGAGCAGTCGTATTGACTATGCCAGTAGTAAGTATAATCAAGAAGGCTGGGCCAGTCATTGGCTAAATGTGGCATAAATCGTCAAGTTAACTGAAATAGGCAGATTTCTATTAACCAGACTAGACCAGCAGAAGTTTTGTTTAGCAGCAGTTATATTAGGATCACAGCAGCAGCAATAGGACATAGCCAGGCAGCAGCAAAAATACAAACTTGCCCAGCAGTAGCGAAAGAGAAAACTAGATAGGTCGGTAGATAGTTAAATAGGCCAGTAGAAATCAGGTGAAATGAACGACCCCAGCCAAAATGATAAAATGTAACTAGATGACCAATAAGTTGGCCGCAATTAACAATTTGGGGTTGGCAGCATCCTCAGTTAGTGGCAGTTAAGTGCCCCATCACCAGCTGTAAAATAGACTTTAGGTAGGATTAAAGACAAGGCCAGCTGTTGGACAGTCAGATGCACATAGAGAAATAGAGCGTCAACAGTGGTTAAATAGACTTGGCTGGGAGTCATTAGGATAAAGTACACAGACTGGAGGCACTAAGGCTAGGATGGCTTAATAAATAAATGGGCAAGGTGGGCATCAGCAGAAATGGGTTGGGCGGGCAGGCAGCAGCCAAATGGGCTAGGTAGCAGGCAGCAGCAAAATGGGCAGGTGGACAGGCAGCAGCAAAAAAGAACTAGGCAGATGGGAGGCAGCAAATAGGCGTGTCAACGATGGTTAATAGACTTGTCCGAGAATTGTTAGGATAAAGTAAACTAGACCGTGGCACTAGATGGGCTAGGATGGCAAACAAATAAATAAATAAAACAGTGAATGGGCTAGGTGGACGGGCAGCGGCAAAATGGGCTAGGTGGACGAGCAGGCAGCAAAATGGACTAGGTGGACAGGCAACAGCAAAATGGACTAGGCGAGATGATTGGATAAGCTCAGCAAGCAATTGGCTCTCGTTACCGGACAGGTGGGAGGGATGCCAGCCAGCGCCATGTTTGCGTAGCCAAATGCTCTCGTTTGTTCCTATGGAAGGCTTTGAGTGCTCCGTCTCTTACGTGGGCTGTCTCTGGTAGCGGGCAGCATCAAATAGACTAGGCGTACAGGCATCATAAAAATTGACTAGGCGGACGGGCAGCAGCAAATGGGCTGATTCTTTAGGATCAGTGCCGCTCTACTCCAGAGCCCAGAACGGCAGCTGATTGACAAGGACTACGAAATATGCAGTTGGCAGCACAAGGTGACAGCGAAATCACTACATCATCTAGACGCGTCAACATAGAGAACACTGCTAACATGGCCTGAACACCCACACAGGATCAGTGCTACTCTAGGATCCGGAAAAAAAAAACAGCAGGTTGACAAGGACCACGTGACAGCACACAATAAGCTGGGCCTCTATGATGGCAACCAATAGCTAGAATGATGGACAGATACAGTTGTAGGTAAAGCCTATCCGAGAGCAGCAGGGAGACCAGAGATGGCGACAGTCAGCAGAAGCTACATTGAAACAATATGAGCAGGCAGCCGCTGGCTAGACACTAAACCGACCAATGAAGCAGCCACTAGACTAAACCAAGTGAGCCCACTGCAGTTACGGTAGCTGCACAATACAATCCAGCAGATCTGACAGCATATAGATAATATGACTGGAGGCAGGCGCAGGACCCAATGCAGTTAAACTATATGTGAGCCAGCTGTAGTTAGACAGAGTATGAGCCAATAGCAATTGCAGCACATGGACTACTCAGGGCAATCAATGCTACCATGAACAACAGAGTCAACATTCTCACAGGGCGAACATTAGCCAGACAGCACGATTACCATCCTATGAAGCAACATAGGCGACCATTAACAAAACATGAGCAACACTAGAGTACACTTGCCGAGCAAGCAGAGCCAATTCAGACTATGAGCTAACAGTGCCACCACGACTACACAGGGAAACAATGCCAACAGACCACAGAAGCTAACAGCATTAGCAAAGGCCTATGTATACTATGCAGTTGGCAGCAAAAGCAGACGAAATCAGCAAAATTGTCCAGACACGGCAACATTCTACACTACACTACAGCAACATGATCTACACTAAAGGCCAACATGACCACTGATGCAGCCTCCCCCAGCAGAGGCCACAACATGGCTCCATGAGCATGACGAGACCTAAACGTGCTAAATAAGACCCAACATGCACACCACTACCCAGCATAATAGCCTACAGTTGATATTGTACGATGCAGATAGTTTAACCAAAGTGACCGGAATGAGGGGAAGAGCTAATAATGCCATACAGGCAGCACAAGCACTACTGCACAACCAAACCGAGCTAGCAGAAAGATACACAGCCATGCAAGGTCACGGTTAGGCATATAACCAGGCTTTAACAGATGAGCAATATAGCCATGCTAGCACAGCCTACATCAGCCAGTAACATAAAGACAATGCATCCCTTGCTAGTAGTAATGGCGGACTCCAGACAAAATACTTACACTACATTGGCCAAACAGCAGGACTGACTACATACCAGCACAACAGGGCACCAGCACTGAGAGAAACAGCGACCACACTACAGCCAGGCCACAGCCAGAGTACCTACACAGCCCAGCCAGGACTATGACTATACACACTGCAAGCACCTAGACTAGCAGCCAGGAAGCAATGGTTCACCAGAACATTATATCCTAGTCTAGGATACAGAGCTAGCAAAACTTGGCCAAACAGGCCAGTAGGCCTACTATAAAGCAGCAGAGACAACATCCCGAACATTGCAGACAACTCAGAACTATGGTAATTGCAACTCCCCAAAAACTAACAGATGAATAGCCAGGAAGCAGTAGATAGCCTACAAAGAGCACATCAATCTAGGCTATATGCCTAGAGCTAGCACACTGCAAATGGTCACAGGGGGTGCAAGGGGAATGCGTTGAACACCAGGAATGCCAAAAACAAGACGGATAAGCAGCAGTCACCAGCATATAGGCTAAACAGCTAGAGTCACGGAATAAAAAGAATGCAAAAATAAATAAATAACCACAGGTCCCGAAGCACGGTTTCCAGCAACAATCAATTCAAGCCACGCCCGATTAGAAACACCTGTGGTTTTGTTACAAAGTGACAGGTGACCGGCGAGGACGGTGGAACAAACATACTGTAATTTAAAAATCGCATCGCATGACGTCTCCCTTACCTAACTATTGTGACAAAGGAAGCGCTATTCAATCCAACCGTTTCACGAAGCACAAATGCACAGGGTCTCCAGATTTCTATAGGCTACACTATACCGCCATGCGACTCAAAGCGCAAAATAGACTACAGTACTCCATGCGACAACTTTCACGTGAATGTTAAATGAAAATGGATTTATCATCCCACGGCAAAGGTCAATTAAGCACCTATATCAAACACCAGCAGACGGTAAATGCAACAAGTTAACCATAAAATATCCACCTCCGCAAGAATTGTAAATTCATATTGTAAGCAACTGAAACATGCGTGGTGAGAAAGCAGCAAGCCAAAATCCGGTTTACCATCAGGGTGGACAATGACAAGAACCAAAGCGATTCAAAAACGGCGTGCGAGACATTTAAAGTGATCAGATGGGAAGCCCGAGACAATGTACATTACAGGCATAGCCTAAGCCACTTATAGGGCCTATTAACTTCTGCAACACATTGAAAGCGTTGACATGCAGCCAAAGCACAGAACATGGCATTGGACTAACATCACCACCAGTTGCAGCTGTAAACAGATCGAATGTAGCCTATGTATCACTGGCGAGGGGGGGGAACAAAGAAAGTGCAAGTTCACCAAACGCGCAGGTGCGGAATGTGATGAAGCAGTTTGTAATATTACAATCAGCGAAAGCTCAGAGCATGGGAAATTGTAGGCCTACAGCCAGCAAAATACATAAACTGGGGTAGGCATCACAAAAATCTATTTTAACGCCCTAAAGGACGGCACCGCACGGAGAAAACAATCAACTGTCCAAATTGAGGTGCGTAACTTTTGAAATCATAGGTGTAGGCTTACTCCCTGTCGGAACGGAGGCAGAACTAACGAGGCAACTCAAAGAAAAATGTGCAGCCTACCAGACATGAAACGATATCGACAAAGAGAACGCTAAACAACGTGTTCAGAAGGCATAAGAAAACAAGCAACCAGCAACACCAACTCCAGCAAAAACCGAGCAGCATACAGTTGAGAGGAAGTGGATAGAATTTAAAAGGCGTGCCGAAGCCGTGTGGCCAATCGCTAGGGAAGAAAGATTATCAGCTGAGAGAATGCACCTGGATCAATTAGGAATTAATTAGATGAAGGGGAGGGCAGCAAGCTTCTTGACTACCATGGCCTGGCCAGAACTGATGTTAACACTTTAATTTGCTGACTTCCTCTTTAATGTGCAGGAACCAGAATGGTTACAACGGCAGTTCCCCTGCATCAGGAGGCTGGTAAGACGCACGCACGCACGCACGCATGGACGCACGCAGGCACGCACGCACACACGCACGCACCACCTGTCTGGATTGTGTTGGATTTGGATTTGATGGGACTGGTTATTCTACAGGAGTGGGACGAAGTGGGATTTTGTTCTGTAGGATTGGAATGGGACAGAAGTGAAAATTTACCCTTTGCCATGTTCCAAAGTACAACCAAACAAAGGCTTTCTGCCTTCCTGCCTGGAGTGGCTTTCAGGCCATTAGGGCTGTGGCTTGTTTGCTTGGGGAAAGAAAGCTAAACACAAAGATTCACTATTCACACACACACACACACACACACACACAGAGAGAGACACACACACACACACACACACACACACACACACACACACACACACACACACACACACACACACACACACACACTAATTATTATCATTCATTGTTGTGTAATAATTATTATTTACGCTAATGTTTATTTCTTTTTTATCATTTAGGACCCAGACTGTCTACAACTAGACGACGAGCACAGTTGCATAATTGTTTTATGTGAAATTAAGATGTTGTCACATTTTGCTTTATTTGTTGTTGGCAAATAAACTTGTGCATAGTGTAAATGTGTGTGTCACATTGATGTAGTTGGACACGGTGCTGTCAGTATCTGTAAAAACTGTGATAATGGTAAAAGTAATGGGGCAAGGGGCCTATGATTAAAGTCAGCTGAAAGACTATCAATACATTATCCCCCACTAGTTTTGTACTAGTCTGACCCCCCTCCCAGGAATGACAAGAATCCAAAAGAAATGTGGGTGTCCAGAGAAGATGCAAGAGCTTTTGTTGTTGTCGAGAAAATTGAAAAATGGTAGTTAAAAGTGCAATTTTAACACAATATAGATAATATGGAAGTGTTATATTCTGTTTTGTTTTTTAAGTCTTGGGCCTTGGGGCCCCCTATGCCCGTGCTGTAATCCATCCTTGAAGCACTGAGTTTTAGGATGCTTGCGAGCAAGCAGAGGCCGAAGGCAAGCATACTGATTGCTCTCCGACAGTTTATTTAGTATTCTTGCCCCTAGCAAGCATAGTAATTGTTCTCTGACAGTTTATTATTCTTAATCTACATTTTTCTATTTCACCTCGGTCTATGGGAATCCCCAGTCATTCGTACGCCAGCTTTGCATTTTGCATTCTCTTGGGTTTAGTGACATCTAGCGGTGGCTTGACGTATTGTCTCACTCCTGCCTTACCCTTCCTCAAGTCTAGTGTAATGGGGAGAGGCAGTAGGTTCGGTTAACTCTGACATCAACCTTAATGTGTGTTTCTAGACAACTGAAGCTGCTCGTCAATGCTATACAGGAGTGGCTCTTAACCTGGGGTGCGGGCACCCCCTGGGGTTGCGCCAGAGATTCCAGGGGGTGCGCGGAATTTTGTTTTGACCAAAATTCTGCTTTTTTATATACAGTGCCCTCCATTATTATTGGCACCCCTGGTTGAGATGTGTTTTTTAGCTTCCAATTATTATTATTTTTCTCTAAATAATATGGGACCTTAATGGAAAAAAAGAGAAAAATCCAACCTTCAATACAAGTGCACAGTGTTTCCCACAGAAATTTTGGAAACTATGGGGGCAACCGGGGTTTATTTTGTCCGGGGGGGGGGGGGGGGGTCTTCTCACACGGGTCTTTTGGGGGGGAGGGGGGGGTGTATTCTTGCAGCGTAAATGCAAAACGGCAAAACAATGACTACAGTATGACATTGGCGCATGGAGAAACTGTAGGCCTGGGCATATATTTCAGCCATTTATATTTTGAGACATAAGGCTACATAAGATTTTACCCATGACTTGTATAATAGTAGTACATTGTCATTGTCAAAAAATGCAGTACAGTGAATAATTTCTGTTTACAACACAGTTTCATTCGTCCCTCATGCAGGGGTCTGGGAAACAATAATAAAACAAAATAGGAGCAGAGATAAGAATGTAAGAGCACTGTCAAATTGTTAACGCATAGACAAAAAGGGTCTTAGAGGGTAGGCTATGCCTTTTCCCCCACACATATCTGTAGGCGTACACATTCTACATGAGGGGTGCTGGTCACAGGGCCAGTTTTTTCCAAATTCCTCCCATTAAAAGGGCTGAACAACATATTACACATTTATGTCTATATTCACATTCATTACACATTAATTTCTATATGCAGCCTGATGTCTCCTCTGCTGTGTCAATGAAGGTCTGTCACCAAACTCATTACAACTGTAAAACAAAGCCTAGGGAGTGTTAGTAAACTCATCCCAACTGTCCCTTCTCTGAAGGTTTTTTTATATTGCTCCCAAACCCAAGTAAACTACAACAACTTGACTAGGCGTTTGATCCCTGTCTTTCAAGCACTTGTGGTTCTCTCTATAGCAGGGGTGCCCAACCTTTGTTTAACCAAGATCTACTTTTGAAGTTGATGGTCTGCCGTGATCTACCAAGTCAAATTCAAGGATGTCAGTATGAAAATTTAAGACCACCATTTATTAATCACCATTATTATGAACAAAATGTTTTCAGTAGGCTACTATGGCCATATCTTTTCAGTGTGTTTTTAAAGTGTGTTGAATAGCCTATCTTTACAAAGCAATGCAGCACTGATAGTATGCAGAGATAATTTCAGTCATACACAAGTCATAAACAACTGAAACAATTTCAAAATGATAAACATTTGATATATAAAAGGCACATAGGCCCTATTTCTAAAATATGATGAAGCATTATCATGCCTTCAGTGGTATAGGCTACAAATTAAAAAGGGCTCAGAAATTCACCATTTGTTATGGGTAAATTGTAGGCTAGAGAGAGAGAGAGAGAGAGAGAGAGAGAGAGAGAGAGAGAGAGAGATGAGAGAACTCATTGGATTGGTTAACACCCCTGTTAAGTGTGACTTCTTCTATGAAGGTTTTTTTTTTCAGCTCTCTAGGACAGTAGCACAGCAAAGGCTTTCTATTGTGAGTTTGGCCAATCGCTTTGTCCACAACTGAAGCAAGAAACAGCACAAATTGAAGTGAATTCCATACATGTCAACAACTAACATTTCCCTTACACGCGGCACGCGATGTAGCCTAAACGCAGTTAGCGATGATGCATGCGACTAGCGATTTGGACGAAGATCCTCGCATATCGGCGTGTCATAACGCATCGTTGCGCACATGTTCTGTTAAGGGCGGGTTATGCTTCCTACTTGTGCCACAGAGTGAGCTTGTCGCAGCCATGATGCAGTTAATTTTGGTTTATGCCCTATTTTGAAGCACGGTCTGCGCGATGTCATTCCACGCTGAAACTGCCTTCAATACAAAGAGTAGGCCTAAACTAGACGTGTCGGTTGTTTTTTAGCATCACAGACTCGACGAGAATGAAAATGAAACATTAAATCTTTATATCACGTGCATGTTTGATCGCACTGGCAGCCACAGTGGTAGTTTGGAACAAAGAAGTGGCTCATTTGTCGAGGACGAAGCCTCGGAACCACTGTTCAACTGTCCAAATAACTTCAGCGTCGTAACTTGCAAGCGCATGTGTTGTCTTTGGTTCGTGTAAATAAATCAAACAACAAAGCACGGGCAACTTATTTAATGAAGAGCTCACAGTCCGTAGACCGACGAAGGTTAGAACAAGGAAGTACCCACACAGCAGAGGACTCCGATGCGGAGCCGCGTTCAAGTCACCACATCCGTGTCACTGTCACATTCCTTTGGGTTCCACTTGGTGGATCAGGGTCGCCACCGTGCGCCGCCCCAAATTCTACCGTCAAAACGCGGACCATAATCGCATCCATATCTGATTCACAAACGCGGACGCGCTGTAAAATCTAACGGACGTTGGTACAGTTTTTGTTGGGGCAGACACGACCGAACAGCGCTCTCCAGTAAGTATTGATTTATTTATATTAGGTGATACACAAAGGTACAAAAAGTATATCTGAAGCTTTTATACTATCAATGCTTATTGATATTTCGTAGGATTCTGTTTTTTATGACTTTAAAAGTGTATGTTAACCCTAGTTGTTTTCAAAACGAGACAGCTAGTTCATTCATTCAAAGACATGGAGAACTACATTGGCTATTGTAGTATTTCCTAAATGCTGTTAAAATATGATGCCATCCGATACATGGAGGAAGTACAGTTGAATAAAAATTATCTACATTGTGCCCATTTTAACAGCCTTGTTTACGTTAGCTTGCTAGCCAGCTACTAGCAAACCGGTTGACTGAAGCAAACTTGTGTAAAGTTAAACGTAGGTCTAAGTGTTCAAATACTCTTATGAAACGGCTATATTGGTCTGAATTTGGCTCGTGGTACACTTTTACACGGATTGGTGATGCTCTCAACAGGTTTGGCACCAACTGTGTTTTTAACGGTACAAATCCTAAAGCGGTGGCATCATGTTCTCCTCACGTTAACGAAATCCAGGCTAATTATTTATTAGCAATTAATGGATGGCCATGAACTGCGCCCTCGTCCCATATGCTGTCCATCATTGGTGAATGAATGAAGTAGCTGGGCTCATAGTTTGATAAAGATGTCCGTGGTTGGGCTACAAATATCTGAATTTGTTCTTAATCTTGTGCAACAGTAAACAGGTGGAATTACCTCTGGGTCGGACAGGGCTAGCCAGCTGTAATCCACCCTGCTACGGTGATGCCCGCCTGCCTCCCGGCTTTTACGACCAAGAGTAAGTAGGACATTGTACATCTTATAATATTCAACATCATTACTGTCACGGGATAGAGATGTGAAAGAGCGTTGTCCATTCCATATGCAATGCAATGTCTGATTGTCATCTTACGAAATAAACGAAAGCTCTAAATTTAGCTCTGTTGCCTTTTCAGATCGGAGCGCTGATGTGATGTTTCCCCGTCGACTGATGAGGGAAGGAAGAGAAGGCAGCCACCACGACATGCGATTGTTCAACATGACAGTGAGACAGAATAATGTGAAGATAAATAAAAAATCATGATGAGTGAAGTTCTTCGTCAGGTTGTGTTTTTTTCGGGTTCTTATTTAAACGGTGTCTAGGCCAGGTCTGTGTTATCTGTAGAATTAAATCTAAATGCTGTTTGAAACGGTTAACTGGTTTAGTGTTCGTTTATTGGGATTATAGCATAATAACAAAGTAACTCTATGAGCACGGATCCAAAATGGTCCCGGCCCGGAACATCTATGAGTCCGGAATGGGTCCGTAACTGATAAAAAGTAGTGGAACCGTGACGGATGCAATAAGTGGACACGGAATGAGTCCGCATCGGATGTCGCGCCTCCGAACCGGGCTCACTGCGGAGGTACGCTTCTGCACGCGGATCCGTTGCGGGTGACAAACGGGTCCCTTTGGAGTCCGCACCACGCCTCCGCGTCGGATGATAGGCGGCGTGCAAGTGGACGCCGATACGGCCCCGTTTACCGGATCCGTACCGGAGGATGACCTCCGGATGGTGGACTCCGGGGCGGATCCATTACGGTGTACTTTTGCTGTGTGGGTAGCGCTTGTTCTCGACTCGAGGACAGAGCAGGCTGGTCGAGAGGACCAATCAGAGACCTATTTTCGCCCTTTCACGCCGTCGCTCCCTTCGGGGAGGTGCCCCAGAGTACCTGCGTGATGGGGGGGGGCTTCACTCCGTTAACTGCGCGGCTCACTGCATCATGATGCAGTGACGCTGATCTCGAGGCATAAACCACCCTGTACTCACCCGATGTTACACGTATGCACACATAAATCAACTGTAGGCCCTAATACCCTTACGGTCACTTCCTAATGCTTTCCCCTCATTCTGTGTTACCATGGGACTACTTATCTAACCAATACAGAGTCTATAGGATGTATTTACTCCAGGAGGAAAATGCGAAGGAAATTCAAAATCGTAATTCAAACCGTTTTTAACAAAAACGGATATCGTTAAAAAAAAAAAAAATTTTTTTTTTTTTTTTTTTTTTTTTTAAACATTTTCGTAAACTATGGCGGCCAAATTTAAACTATGGCGGGCCGCCATAGTTTCCTCAATGTATGGGAAACACTGGTGCATTTATTCAGTGGGGAAAAAATCCCACATAAAGAAATAATTATTTGACATCAAATAATGTGTGTCACAATTATTAGCACCCCTGTTGTTAATATTTTGTACAACCCCCTTTTGCCAACAAAACAGCACCTAATCTTCTCCTATAATGTTTCACAAGATGGGAAAAGACAGAAAGAGGGATCTTCAGCCATTCCTCTTTGCAGAATCTCTCTAAATCATCCAGAGACCTGGGTCCTCTCCTCTGTACTCTCCTCTTCAGCTCACCCCACAGGTTCTCAATGGGGTTGAGGTCTGGGGACTGAGATGGCCATGGGAGGAGCTTGATTTTGTGTCTGGTTAACCATTTCTGTGTAGATTTGGCCATATGTTTAGGGTCATTGTCTTGCTGAAAGACCCAGTGACGACCCATCTTCAGCTTTTTGGCAGAGGGCAACAGATTTTGATTTAAAATGTCCTGGTATTTCAAAGCATTCATGATGCCATGCACCCTAACAAGCTTCCCAGGGCCTTTGGAAGCGAAACAGCCCCACAGCATCACTGACCCACCCCCATACTTCACAGTGGGTATGAGGTGCTTTTCAGCATGCGCATCTTTCGTGGCACGCCAGACCCACTTAGAGTGTTTGTTGCCAAAAAGCTCAATCTTGGTCTCATCTGACCAAAGCACACGGTCCCAGTTGAAGCCCCAATACCACTGGGCGAACTCCAGATGTTTGCGTTTATGATTGTGGGTGAGGAAAGGTTTTCTCCGTGCATGCCTCCCAAACAGCTTGTTGGCGTGTAGACAGCGCCTGATGGTTGATTTGGAGACTTTGTGACCCCAGGATGCTACCATTTGTTGTAATTCTGTAACAGTGAGCTTTGGAGATATTTTGATTTCTCTTACCATCCTCCTCACTGTGCGTGGTGGCAAAATAAACTTGGGTCCTCGTCCAGGCTTGTTTACCACTGTTCCAGTTGTTTTGAACTTCTTAATTATTCCTCTCACAGTAGATATGGGCAGCTGCAGTTGAGTGGCAATCTTCTTGTAGCCTCTGCCTGACCTGTGAAGGTCGACGCACATCTGCCTCACTTGTATGCTGTGTTCCTTTGTCTTTCCCATGTTTAAGAGTGGATAAGAGAAATGGCCTCGGTGTCACGTCATAGTTATACCCCAGGGAAACAGGAAGTGATGAATTACTAATTAAATGTTCCTACATACTCTGGTAAACTTTGTAAACTACTGTAGAAATGACAGAAATGCTTCAATTATATATATTTCCTGGGAATTGTTAAGGGTGCCAATAATTGTGGAACAGGTGATTTAATGAAAAATAATTATTTTTTAGTCAGGGATTTTTTTATTTTCCTACAATTCATTTGAGTTGAAGGCTACATTTTCCTAAAATTTTCAGTGTGACAGTATTCTTCTGCAATAAACACTGAATTTATTTTAAGGCTTTTAACACATCTCAACCAGGGGTGCCAATAATTATGGAGGGCACTGTATTTGGCATATATCAAAACCAAATTAAAACATGTTTTGGTCCCCATTTAAAGTCATTGAGGTTTTGATTAATGTCTCAAGGAAGAATCATTGTAATTAATAACTTAAATCATTTTTTTGTGCCTATGTACATTTAGAAGTTTGGGTTGGGGGTGCGCGACTAGTCTTGGGCACCGGTAAGGGGGTGTGTTAAGAAAAAAAGGTTAAGAACCACTGCTATACAGTATATTGTCAAGTCAAGTCAGCTTTTAGTGTCAGTTTCTTCATATGCACAGGTCATACAAGGAAATTGAAATTACGTTTCTCCCTCTATACCATGAAGGACTGACATCAAAGTGCAAGACAGGACAAGTGATGGACCAATAACAGTAAAGTGAGGAAATAATAAACAATACTGAGCATTTAACATTTGTGAGTGACAGTGATGGACCAGGGATAAACCAGTAACAATAAGTAATAGAGTATAAATAACAATTTAACATTGAACATTCTACATATAGGGGAAAGGAATAGAAGACATTATAATAACAATAATAAAATAGAATACAGAATAAGTCACACAGTGCCTATATAGTATAGTATAGTATAGTATAGTATAGTATAGTATAGTATAGTATAGTATAGTATAGGAATATGTCTTGGACTTTTTAGTAGATGTTCAAACTAAATCAATCATACATCAAAATAATTAATTGGTTGTGACACAATCGCTCTTTTGCAATCTTTGTCTGCAAAGGCTTTGTAAAGCAAGATAGCACTATATCTGCAGAGCCCAGTGTATAATTATTGATTATGGTCATGGCGGCCCTCATTTTCATTATTGATCAGCTCCGTCTATGAACTAACACCATCAGTTCTAATGAGCCAATAATACAGCACAAAAGGCAATCCCATTACAAAACAATAACGTGTGTGTGTTCGCGCACGCGTGTGTGTCTGTGTGTGTGTGTGTGTCTGTCTGTCTGCGCGCACGTCTGTGTCTGTGTCTGTGGGTGTGTGCACGGTTGTATGCATACTGTGTATGTGTGCTGCCCTCCCAAAAGGAAGAGACATATAGGCACAATTACATCAGCATGCCTTACATAAAGGTTTGTTACAGTAAGTAAGTATTGTCCACACGTGACTAGGAAAATATTTGCTGAAGGCGGTGTTTGTGTGTGTGTGTGCGTGCGCGTGTGTGTGTGTGTGTGTGTGTGTGTGTGTGTGTGTGTGTGTGTGTGTGTGTGTGTGTGTGTGTGTGTGAATAGTGAATCTTTGTGTTCAGCTTTCTTGCCCCAAGCAAACAGGTCACAGCCCTAATGGCCTGAAAGACACTCCAGGCAGGAAGGCAGAAAGCCTTCCGTTGCTGTGGGTGATGATGACAGTTGATGGCTGTGTGTGTGTGTGTGTGCACCAATGACAGCAGCCCTATAGAGCTGAATAGTTATTGAGATGCCCTCAGCAGCAGGAAATCATCCAACAGAATTCATTATACTAACTCATTATTTATTTAATCTTTTTTTCTTTTCAAAATATGGACTATCACTACTATTGGTATATGAGTAGGTCTATATGAGTTTTATAAGTTCACTTTTAATGATGTCATGTTTATTCATTTTGGAAATAGAGGTTCTCTTATCAGTCGAATTCGTTCGACTACTCTCTCTCTGGGAGGTCCTCTTCGTAGGGGACATCCACCGAAGAGTAGTCTCTCAATCTCCTTCAGAGAACCGGGGACAAATACATGTCCTATTGTTTTACATGAAACAAAGTGGATCTTGCATGGCTATATGCATACAGCAAGCATACAGCACCCTTAAAAGTTATCAAGAAACCTTGTGTGAAGCCTGCTACCCATCATATATGCATACAGCACCAATGACATCAGGTGTGCATTCCAATATGCAAACTCCCGTCCTCCATTTGTGCTTGTGGCCTTGCGTTTTTTGCTGACGTCCCGTCTCCATGGAGAAAACGATGAAGTTTTCCCTGCTGCCAGCCTAGCCACAACAATTTTGTGGGGGACTGTTCTTCATTCACCATCCTGATTGCAAATGAGGAAAAGACATTAGAATTGTTCTCCTGCAAGATATTGAATTCATTTTCTGTCATCAGTGATGTCATCATGAGGTCACAAGCAGGCAAGGGAGGACGGAAGTCAGCATATTGGAATCCACAACACCCTACGGACAAAAACCACCAGCAGCAACAGGCCTATTATATGATCAGCAGAATGCACCAATGAAAACAGAGCAGCAAGTAAAACAGAAACAGAGCAGCTCTGGTTAACGCCACCTTTTTATGAACACTCACTGACACACACACACACACACACACACACACACACACACACACACACACACACACACACACACACACACACACACACACACACACACACACACACACACACACACACTCAATCTCTCAATCCCTCTCTCTCTCTATTACCCTTACACACACACACTAACATAATGTAAATGTCTGCCCTGACACACACACACGCTGAGATCAACCAGACATAACATTGTCTGACAAAGAGGTTTAAGGTTTGTGTGTGTGTGTGTGTGTGTGTGTGTGTGTGTGTGTGTGTGTGTGTGTGTGTGTGTGTGTGTGTGTGTGTGTGTGTGTGTGTGTGTGTGTGTGTGTGTCCTTAAAAGGGCCACATTATCTTTTCCTCCAGTCTGGGACATTAGGCCGCCTCCCTGCTGTAGGCCACACTCTTGTTTTGCAAAGTCTGTTTGAGGCCCATTATGCTGTTATCATTACAACTGTATACATTAACTCTCTCTCTCTCTCTCTCTCTCTCTCTCTCTCACACACACACACACACTCTCTCTCTCTCTCTCTCTCTCTCTCTCTCTCTCTCTCTCTCTCTCTCTCTCTCTCTCTCTAACACACGCATGCATGCACGCACTCACACACACACATGCACCCACACACACACACACACACACACACACACACACACACACACACACACACAGACACACACACACACAGACACACACACACACAGACACACACACAAACAGATCAACACCCCTACCGTACATGTCTACTGGGAGTTGGCTTAGAGGAGGTTTCAGTCCAGTGCATTTAGCTGAGTGTGAAATTTAAACACCCAGACTGAGGACAATCAATGAGAGAGAGAGGGAGTTTTGTGGTTGGAGTAGGAGAGAGGTTAATGAAGTGAACACACACACACACACACACACACACACAAACACACACACACACACAGCCACTGCCAACTCTCGGTGGGTTCAAGCGACCCTCTCCACTCCTGCATCATCCACAGAAGCTGGGGCGGAGCTATAGGGGGGCAAGCAGGGTATTTGCCCCTGGGCCCTACTGTATTGTTGGTGGCCCTATTGTGACCATGGAAAGTTGTTTTAAGGGGCCCTATCAGTGTTTTGCCCTTGGTCCCTGTGTGCAATTGTTCCGCCACTGCACAGAAGTATGTGTGCGTGCGTGCGTGCGTGTGTGTGTGAGTGTGTGTGCGCGCGTGCGTGTGTGTGTGTGTGTGTACCTTGTTCCCCAGAGCACTTCTCCCTTCTTTCGTTCCTCAGGGGCACATGTCCGCCACCCACCCTAGGCACTCTGGAAGATCACAAGGCTTATGGATACTACTAACAGTGAGTTACCTATGATATCTCTTCTGTACATGGCTTATGGCAAGTACTAACGGTAGGGACACATAGCAGGCAAAACGAGCGAGGCAAAGAGAGGCGAAATTCAGTGAGAGCTCAACCGTCATCAG
>NC_085871.1:9188057-9203057 GCF_034702125.1 Engraulis encrasicolus
TTATGCTCAATTGATAACGGGCAAGGGGACGTTTACGGCACTCCGCTTCGTTATCAATTGAGCATAACCCACGACCTCTCGTGGCCTGTTGCTTAATTGACTGTAACATTGACTGTAGCCTACGTAATATGCTGCTGTAATGCAGGGCATTGACTGGATAGGCTACAATACAATGCAATACAATATACAATATATTTTATTTGTCATAGTGACAAGCACAACGAAATTGTGCATTCCTTGTTGTAGCAAAAATAAATAAAAATAAAATAAAATAAATAAAAATAAAAAATAAAAATGGAATAAAAAGAGTGGTATGTATATAAAACTATGCTTTTGAAGCAAAATTCAGTTCTGTGATGGCCGCTGCATAGAAACTGTTTTTCAGTCTGTTTGTCCCTGTCTTCATGGACCTGAATCTCCTGCCCGATGGCAGCAATTCAAACAGACTGTGACCTGGGTGGGATGTGTCTCGGGTACAGGTCTTTTCGTCGAATGGATTCTTGAGAGGGGACCATTCGAACAAAACGTTGGACCATTCGTATAAGGCAGGGGATCTTTCGTCGAGGACGTTCCGTCTACCACAAAAGCCTACGAAACGTCCTTAAAATTGAACTAAAGATCCTTAGGTTTGAACTAAACGTCCCTTCAGCCTGCCTATATTAGAAATGTAAATCAGCTTTTTTAATGCTCATTTTAACGGGTTTTCTTCAGCCTGCCTATATTAGAAATGTAAATCAGCTTTTTTAATGCTCATTTTAACGGTTTTGTTTATTTAAATATCTAAATCAGCTGTTAAGTTTTGTTTTTTGTTGATTTAAACATGTAAATCTATAAATAAAATGTACTTACTCATTTTAACTGGTAGGCCTATGTTGTTGTTTTTTTTCATCTTTACGTCGTTACATTTTTTGACAATTTACCTTTAAGCCCTTACATTTTTTGACAATTATCTAGACAATATTTGAGAAGCTTTTTTTTTCACTTTTACGCCGTTACTTTACTCCGTTACATGTTTTGACAAATATCTGTAGGCCTATGTTACTTTCTACTCCTTACATTTCTGAAACAGTATTTGAGTAGCCCCAGCTGCGGGCAGAGAGGTGGGACCAAGCACAGCCTTGTCGCTTTGAATCAGGGCAGCATGTGTCTAGAAGTCCTGACCACTGCACATTTGGTTGTCATGCAGCAACTTTCCGGTAACTTTTTAGATGAAAGCTTCTAGCTACCGTCTTCTGGGGGTCTGGAATATACCTACGTGTGGAGAGTAGGCCTATAGCTTCACTATTCAAATTAAATGCAAAGCACCAGCAACAAGAGAAAGCTGTCTGCCGACACTCTGATGTTTCTGATTCTGAATGACAACAAATAGTTCGCGCATGAGCCAGAAAAGATACAACAGTGTCGGAAAACATAGCCTACAGAATGCACCCATGTTAAATCCATGCAACAGTTTAGAGAGAGAGAGAGAGAGAGAGAGAGAGAGAGAGAGAGAGAGAGAGAGAGAGAGAGAGAGAGAGAGAGAGAGAAAACGTCCCTTCAGGCTGCCTATTTTTTTTGTTGGAAATCCTCCTCCAATCCCTTCAAGCCTTCAGGCTGCTTATTTTGTAAATGTTTAAAAATGTAAATCAGCTGTTTTTAACGCTCATTCTAACGTCTTTTGTTGATTTAAAAATGTAATTCAGCTATTTTTCACGCTCATTTTAACTGTAAAGGCAATAGTTTTGAGCAATTATTTTATTTGTAGCCTATTAGGCCTCTTTATTAAATAAGCTGGTAGCTACCTATTTTGGCCTCGTTATTAAATAAGCTAACTGCCTATTTTGTTTTAGGTTTCGTTAGAATTCCTCCGTAGTTCTACTTGTCAGACGTAGCCTAGAACTACTTGTAATTTGCACTATTGGTGGAATCGTTTTACGCAAACAAAATGGACACACGAGAAATCCCCAACACATATCCCCAGCACAATATTGCAACACACACTTTACACAATGATATTGAATGGGTCCAATGTTCTTGCAACACTTTCCCCCTGGCCACATCAACATGAATGGAACATTCTTCCTAGCGTGCGCGCTCTCGCTTGAAGGTGATTGCCATGTGGGTTTGAAAGTCAGTTTTCACTTCGCAACTCTAGAGCAAATCAGCTGGTACTGCGCCGCTTGCTTGCTGGTCAATAAACGTTGAACTGAACCGTTTTGTGTGCGTGTATGCATGCGTATAGCCTACCAACATCTGCCCATGCTACGCGATGCATAGACAGTTCCAACACCAAATAATAAAGAGTAGGCTACATCAGAGCAGTGAGTCTTTAAATTCAGTGAAACGGTAAGAAGGTTTTTTTGTAAGTGGTTGCAACCATGCATGTTTTCTGTGGAAAACATCAGGTCCTCATGGCGACGCCAGGCTTGCTGAAAATGGTGACAAACACATTCAGAATACACATTTCTTAATGGGAAGTTGTTGAGAACAAACTGTTCACTAATGGGCATGAAGTCTTGTCATGCAAATGACCTGCCGTGTTCAGGGGAAGTCATTCCCCCTCCCGCATAGACAAGGCAACCCTTTCAACAGGGCCACGCAGAGTGGACAGTGGAATGCTGCTTGAAATAAGTCGATAATGAATAAAATATTACGCGCAACGTCTACAAGAAAAGTAATGGCTATTATTACCGTTGCGCGTAAAGATGAGGAAGGGATGGATAGATGGATGGATGCTATCCAATGGAAGGGGCCCTCAAACAGTCTACATGACATCTTCATTAAAGTCGTTAAATAAGTACCTGTCAACAAAATCATGCCCCCGAAATCCGCCTCCATTAAAGGCAATAACTAACTGTCGGTCTACATATCACTGAAGCATAACCGCACCAAATGACTTCAGGCCGGTGAATGGTGAGCACGATGCAATTAATTTTTCTGATTTCCATTTTGGTTGAACTATAGCCTACATTAGTGCAGGTGCCTATATATAAATGTAAAACTCTTTTTTTTTTTACCAGCACTGACCTGTACACTGTTTCATGTATTAACTAATTGCACTTTCTGCCTTCTCGTTTCACATGTGATAAATAAAGTGCTTGCACAGGCTGTTGTTTTAATTTCGCATTTCTTTCATGTCCACTTAGTATGCTTTATCCAATTAGCCATGGATGCAGGATCATTCACTGGACTGGACACTATTGTAAGAGGTGAAATTTAGACCACGATTCAGGAACGACAGACAACAGGAGTAAAGGTTGTGCTCGTTTTATTTTTACAATTTCATAAAATACAATTAGGAGGGAAAACCACCACAATATCCATGCAGCCAGCAGCGTCTGTAAACTGCTATCGTCTTTGAATAAATCACAATCTGGAGACACTCGGACGATAGTAGCCTACAAAAGTTAAATTACACACTCAGCCACTGCTGCCGGACCTTGGCTCGTTCTACTTAATTCAACTATAACATGCGCAATAGGCTATTATAGCCTACCCAAATGCAACTTACCCACAGTTCCCAAAGCGACCGGCCGCACGCAATGGATACCTACAGCGCACGTCCCGGCACGGCAGCTTGGAGCAGACAGCTCAGCAGCCCTGCCCCACCCCAGCGTGTAGCGCACAAGTCTACACTATTGTCCGAGTGTTGTTATTTCAAGAAAGCAAACTGTCACTGTCCGCCGGCCGCTGTCGTGACATCTTTTATTAACACTAGTATTTTTTTAACAAGTGAGGAGTTCATTGATAGTTTCCTTAAGAGTGAAGTAGCCTACTCTTTAGGCTAGCGTTGCCTCTTCCAGCCAACCATCCGGCGCAGTGTTCAGCCTGTAGCAGGATCGATAGGCGATGATGGCCAGGGCGCACATCAGTGCTTGGGTTGTCTATGCTTTTTACTGGAATACTGTCGCAGATCAGATAGAAATGATCCTGTTATGAACCCGAGTTTAGTAGATATCGCGTAGTGAACGAGGCAGCCTGCAGTTTGAAGCGCAATGTGGCTGTAACAAGTTAGAAAGTAGCCAAACTCTGTTGCTTGTTAACCTTTTTAAATTATGAGCGTAATGGTGGGGTGGCGTCCGCGCCAATGTCATATCCTGAGCGTATTGCTCGGTGCGTAATTCCAAGTGCAGTATAACGAAAAGGAAGAAAAGGAAGATGATGGGCTAGACCCGAAATGTTTGTCCCCTGTTTGTCGGTTTTATTTACTTTTTTCGGCTTTGTTTAATACAGTTTTTGATTCTGCATTCAGCTCCAGTGTGCGACTCCTTTCTTTCTTTTTATATTATGAGCGTTCCACGAACTATCTTTCTTTGCGCACGCTATAAAATGGCAATAAACCTGTTAATATAAACTACTGGTTAACTATGTATTCTATGCTTTCTAATGTTGATAAAGGCGGGATAAGCGGGATAATGTATTGTCCACACGTGACTACGGAAATATATTTCCTTCGAAGCGGAATAACAGCACTCTGCCTTCGGCATCGGGGGTCTTATTCGCCCCGTAGGGCAATATTTTCTTATAGTCACGTGTGGACAATACATTATCCCTTACCTTTAAATTACTGTTGTAAGCCTACATTTTAAAACATTTCGTCGATATTGTAGCGGTGCAACCGACTGTTTTAAGTTATGAGCCAGGCAACAATAAGACTGCCGTTACCTTTCCAAAAATGAATACAAATCAGTGACCAACACATTAGAAATAACTCAGATCAACACAACGAATATCTTTTCTTATTTTTAGTAGTGCACTTTTGTAAAACCCTTGTTTGCAGACTTGTGCGCTTGGTCTCAATTTGGAGCAGCTCACATCAATGTCTGGCTTAGCATTCTTGCGAATGCTGATCTTCTCGGCGCACACTTCATGGTTCCCTCTCTCTTGCTCTCTCGGCTTGTTGCTTCCTGACAGTCTCACCCGCATTTGAAATTAACCCCATTTTATAGTGCACAGGGGGTAACGCTGTTATCTCACTCCGGAGGAGGCAGAGGCAGTCCGTTACGATATAGTATATTTATAAAATAGGCTATAAAATAGACCTAATGATAAAAAAAGCAGCCTGAACTAAAATGAAAAATTAATTTTAAAAAAAATAGAGACGCACGCACGCACTTTCTACATGGTTCGATTTTTGTTTTCATTGCATTGTGGTGGTAGGCACACAAGTTTGATAAAATATAAAAATAATAGGCTAATAAAATAAGCAGACTAAACTAAACGTCTGCCCAGTTAAACGAAAGGTCTGCATGGGTTGAACGTAACGTCCTTAGGTCTTCTACGAAAAATCCTCAGGTACTGCACGAAACGCCCCATGCCTTCTACGAATGGTCCAACGTTTTGTTCGAATGGTCCCCTCTCAACAATTCATTAGACGAATCGTCTCGAATTCTGTGTCTCTCAGAATGCACTTGGCCTTTTTTAGGCAGTGGGTGCTGTACAGGGCTTGACATTAACTTTTTCGCTAGCTGGCCATTGTGGCTAGTGGTTTTCCCAAGTCACTAGCCATTCAGCTATTCTACTAGCCACACATTTGATATTGTACTTTTTTTTATTTATCATGACGCTTTCTAACTTCAGAAGATGAGGTGCTAAAGCAAGAAGATGAGTGCACAGCTTTCTACATGGAAATAAATCATACCAATACAAACTGAGTAACTGAGCTTTTTCTCAAACTTCTACAAACAATTGATACAAAATTGATATACAGGCAAAGTGCAGTATATTGCAGGCTATTCTGATATGTGATACCATAGAATAAGGTACCTGCCAAATTGGCTAGTGACACTGAAATTGTTACCAGCCACAGCCAAGTTTTACCAGCATTTGGCCGGTTGGCAGGTGCCAGTGTCAAGCCCTGGTGCTGTATAGGCCCTCCAAAGATGGAAGAGGGCAGCCAATGATGTTCTCTCCAGCCTTTATGACCCCCTGGAGCTCTTTCCTCTGTGCCACAGTGCAGCCGATCTTGTGTTGTGTTGAGATACTACACTAGTGCGCTTTCAAGCTTACCTGCACACATCCTCCTGACCTGTCTGCCCCTACACACATGTGTGTTCCAGTGTTACACATCATTGCTGTATTGAGCCTTGTGCACAACCGACGTTAACATTCACTCACACAGTAACACACACATTAACTGTATATTGCAGTAAGAGAACAAAATGTCCATTACTTTGTACAAAGTATGTGTCTACTGATGCGTGTGTGCGTGTGCGTGTGCGTGTATGTGTGCGTGTGTGTGTGTGTGTGTGTGTGTGTGTGTGTGTGTGTGTGTGTGTGTGTGTGTGTGTGTGTTTGTGTGTGTGATGTGTATTGATGATAGGTAGGAGGACAGTATTGTACATTCCTTTTCCCATGGGTCACCCACCCACACACACACACACACCTGAACACACACATTATTTGATTTCAGTGCAGCAGTACACACCCTTTGACATCATTTGCAAAATGGCAGGATGAAGTGGGTATACAGGTCACTGTTTCACGTGCACGTGTGTGTGTGTGTGTGTGTGTGTGTGTGTGTGTGTGTGTGTGTGTGTGTGTGTGTGTGTGTGTGTGTGTGTGTGTGTGTGTGTGTGTGTGTGTGTGTGTGTGTGTGAGTGTGTGGGGGGAGAGGGCTCTGTATGTGCGAGGGCAAATCCCTGCTGCATCATTATATTAATCTGCTATGGTGCATACTGCGGCCCTATTGAACGCACGCACGCACGCATGTACGCACGCACGCACACACGCACACACACACACACACACAATGTTGACATGCTTGCACTGACTGCCTACTGCAACCCCTATTCAAGACACACGCACGCACACACACACACTCACACACATGACACACTTTCTTAATAATTTTGTCACAAATGCCACATACTGTACTTCTGATATTGTGTTTATAGACTGCCCCCCCCCCACACACACACAAACGCACACACACACAAACACACACTGAAACATGAAAATGAGCGTGCATGTAAGAAGTCCTTACACATCCTCCTCTACAGTGTATGTGTTTTCTGTTGTTTTTTTTTCATTAGTAAGATGTGTACAGTTCACCTCCCTCGGCATCACCATCTGCTAAACACACACACACACACACACACACACACACACACACACACACACACACACACACACACACACACACACACACACACACACACACACACACACACACACACACACACACACACATACACAGAAATGGGACTAACTGTGTGTGTGTGCGTGTGTTTGTGTGTGTGCGTGCGTGTGTGTGTGCGTGCGTGTGTCATATGTGATATGCAGGGTTCTGGATTGGGCCAACACCTTTGGGAGACAACTCGTTGCCATGTCGACCAGATACTCAGGGTCCCTCCTCCTGCAGAAGGTAAGCCCTGCCCACCACACAACAACATTTAACAGTCCCAGTGCTAAAGAGGCACTAGGTAGGATGACATCATTTGTGCGGTGCCCGAGGCATACCTGTCTCAAAATCTACACCATAATGAAAAAATGCTGTTCAAATAAACTCGCAGTGAGACTGTTTTTCATCACGGAATGCCAGCAGTTGATAAATCTGAATATGGTATGTAAAGCAGTGTTTAAAATGACAAGTGTTTCTCACAACACTCGTTCAGTCCGACGCTGTCAAAAGTTGGATGTGGGGTTTTCTGACAGCGGACCGTGGAAGTGGTAGCGATAAGCCATCGTTCAATACTAATGACTTACATAAGCATAGGCTGACTCGGGACGGCGATTAATTATGCAGTGTAAATGTATGTTTACTCTGTCAGAGTCATAACAGCAACAAGTAGAGTAAGATGAACTCCCTCCCACCACACAATAAAATTACACAGTATCATTCCCAGTGTTAATTATGGAGTGTAAATGTATGTTTACTCTGTCAGTCATATCAACAACAAATAGAACAAGATTTCTTCCAATGTCAGTGCCATATCAAGGTGTTACTGTAAAATTTTCAGTGTATGATGTGGTGTGCATCACAAAAAGTCTTTGTTGTAAGAGCGCTTCCTGGACTCAAAAAAAGGTGTTCTTTGAGGTGCTCTTTGGATGGGCAAATGTAGAAGTTGAAAAAGGAAAAATACCAAGGCACTCTCATCTATCAAAACTAAAAAGCCTTTATTGCATGGCTTGGTTACAGTAAACCTTAAAAAAAAAACCTCCAACATGTTTCGGCCGTCCGGCCTTCCTCAGGGAGTCAACCCTTGATGTGGTGTGCTATACATTGTATAGCATACATTTCACTTTTATCTTAAGACTTACTTTAACATTATGTTTTCATTCTAATGTACCAATTATACTCTAGAAGAGTGTCAAATGTGTTTTTACAAGTGTTGAATTAACATGGCTAGATTTACATGCAGGAAATGACATTCTGACATCACTTCCTGTGAAAGGAAAGGAGGGGCTCCTGCGCTGACCCACATTAGTGATGTGTATTGGCTTCTAATCTACATTAGGTGCATCCAACCAACACTCTCTATCACACACACACACGCACGCACGCTCGCTCGCACGCACGCACGCATGCACGCACACACACACACACACGCACGCACACGCACACACACACGAACACACGCACACTCACACACAAACGTATTCATGCATACATATACAGTATATTGTACAGCATGCACGAGCGTGCGCGCGCACACACACACACACATACACACACACACACACACTGATATTACGTATGCAAAATCTCTGCCGCTGAGTGCAGGCTTACGTCTGTCCAGATGTTCCAGAGAACATGTGTGCCTGTATACTTGTGTCCATGTGTGTGTGTGTGCGCGCGCGTGTTTGTGTGTGTGTGTGTGTGTGTGTGTGTGTGTGTGTGTGTGTGTGTGTGTGTGTGTGGGTGTGTGTGTGTGTGTGTGTGTGTGTGTGTGTGTGTGTGTGTGTGTGTGTGTGTGTGTGTTCAGCTCCTGCTTAACATGGCTGTCTGGCACAATCCCTCACCATGGTGTTATTCTCCAGAGATACTGTAAGTGTGTGTCTGTTTGGACGCGCATGGGCTTGGATCTATGCACATGGAGTTAGAATGCCTGTGTTGTGACTGACAGTTTCAGATATTCTTGTTACGTTGTATGTGCATGTATATGTATACACAATGAGTGTGTGTGTGTGTGTGTGTGTATGTGCGCGCGCGTCCATGTGAGTCTGTGTGTGTGTGCACGCGTGTGTGTGTGTGTGTGTGTGTGTGTGTGTGTGTGTGTGTGTGTGTGTGTGTGTGTGTGTGTGTGTGTGTGTGTGTGTGTGTGTGTGTATGAGAGAGAGAAAGAGAGAGAGAGAGAGAGTCTGTGGGTGTGTTTGTGTGTGTGTGTGTGTAAGAGAGAGAGTCTTTGTGTGTGTGTGTGTGTGTGTGTGTGTGTGTGTGTGTGTGTGTGTGTGTGTGTGTGTGTGTGTGTGTGTGTGTGTGTGTGTGTGTGTGTGTGTGTGTGTGTGTGTGTGTGTGTGTGTGTGTGTGTGTGTGTGAGAGAGTCCGTATGAGTCTGTGTGCACATGCGCGTTGTGTGTTGTGTGTTTGTTCATGCACTCTGGCGAATGCGCCTGTGCGTCTGTGCGTGTGTGTTAAACATCTGTACTCCTACAGCATATGAGGATGAGATGCGTGACCCATGGTGCTGGTTCCATGTCCCAGTTTGTAATGAGGATGTGGGCACTTGGGTGTCTGTACTGTACAATGCAGACCCCCACCCCCCTTATCTGCCTTTGCTCTGTATGCTCCAGGGAATTGCATGTTACTGTGTGTTTGTTTCTCCTTTTAGTGTGACTGTATTTAGGTACGCTTAAATTGTCCAGTAAGCATACATGCATATCTCTTAGGACTGGAATAGTTTGTTGCTGTTTGCAGTTGCGCAAACTTGCTGCCCCCCCCCCCCCCCCTCCTCCATTTCTCTTTCACCCCTTCTCTCTCTCTGTTCCACCATCCCCCTTTCTGTTCTTTTCTGTGAAAGAAAAACACTCTTTTTTAAACTCTTTTATCGGTTCCTTTCTTTCCTGTCAAATTGTTTCATCCCTCTCTTTTCTGTGACCTGCAGTGTGGTTTTAACTGTAAATCTGTGCTCCTCCCTTAATCCCGCTGAGGTCTAAAAATGACATTACATCTAGCTGACGTACTTATCCAGAAAGATTTACTGTGAATAACAGCACAGGGCCAATGTCCCTGCATGATGCTGCGTTGGGGGGTAGATGTTCAGGTTAACCTTATGTAACAGTACTATTATACTGTAGATGGCATTATTACGGTTGCATGTCTCGTTTTCCCTTGTTACCACTTCCTCCAATCAACTGAACCAATCAGGGTTGCCAGATGAGGTAGATGATTTCCAGCCCCAAAAAATACTCAAAACCCGCATGGAAGCACTAAATCCCGCCCAATTCTATTGATTTCTATGGCCCAATCTTTTCTAACGCCCAATCTGGCAACACTGGAAGCAACGGTGGGGAGTGGCCTAATGATTACTGTCATACATTTTAAACACATAACCTTCTTGCAGAAGGGATAGCCGGCGATCCTATTCACTGTGTTGTATGTGAAATAGCCTATCTACATCGCATTGCTATGACATTGCCAAAAGTCTTAAGTAACAAGTAAAGACGTGGTCATTTCCATTTTGGTGACGACATGGTTATAACAGAGGTTGTGCATAAAAGGGTGATGACAAGGCATTGTGAGTTTTAGACACATGCTATTTCTTGAGAATATGCAAGTTTAACTTTAATTTGTTTGGTGCCATTTATAGCCATTAGCAACTGTGTGCTAGTTTGTTAGCTGTGGATATTCTCCTGTGTAGGAAAACCTCTAAAACCTTAAATTTCTGTGACGAACCGTCAAGAAAGCATCTTGGTTCCTCCAACAGATAGCTGGTGCCTTTACTGCCCTAACTGTGGGGACAGAAAGATGCTGCAGAGTCCCGCTTGGAAAGCACAGATCAGGGGCATTGAACGCGTTGAATGCTGCAAGCGCTTGATCAGGGAGAGTGAGCGACCAACCATAGCTTGTGTTTAGAAAAATGTAAACATTCCATTGGTTGCTGCCTGCTGCCGCTGAGCTTATTACATATTTTTCGCTGAAGTTCAACTTCTCTTTTAACGCTTTTGACACCCTCAGCGCTTTTTTTTTTTTTTTTTTTTTTTTTTTTTTGGGGGGGGGGGGGGTGCTAATACCCAGACAAACAGATTCCTATGATCAGACAGACACATAGACAGACAGACAGACAGACAGACAGACAAAAGCAAAGCAGTAAACAATAAGCACTTCCCCTGTTTCTAATCTTCTGCTCCTCACCAACTCAACCCACCTCCCATGGTACTGTATGTGTTGTGAATAAGTCTGACATTCTTCATCCTGAAAGTCTCAATCTCTCCCTTTGGTTCCAATGTTCACTCATTTCCCTTGCTCTCCCCCTTTTCTTTTTATCTCTTTTATGTCCACTTTTATTGCTCAGTTGTAATTATGCATCCCTTTTTATTGTTGTTCTTTTCACATCTCTCTAATCTCTCTCCCTCCTTCTCTCTCTCTCTCTAACTACTATCACCTCAGCTCTCAGCTTGGCCTTTCCCTTGGGGTGTTTGTTTAACTGGCTGTCATAAACAAACGTTTGCTTATTAATGACCTGTGAAATGGTTATGGCATTTTATGGCCTGGTCAAATAGAATGTTGCTCTCTGATTGGCTCGCTGGGTATACATGCTCCGATGTGTGTCAGGAAGTTGACTTCGTTGAATGCACGCCTCATTGGCTGTCTGTTGTCCCTTGTGTATTCCACACTCACCAGAGAATGCTGACCAATCATTAAGAGGATCATTGCTATACCTCTAAATCTATTTTTTGTTATATTTGAGGTTATCATTTGGACCACGCTCAAAGTAATTAATAAACACTGAGTGAAGCCTGCTATTAGGTACAAGTACTGTATATTACTATTAACATGGATCCGGGTGAAAACGACTAGTGTTTCACCGGTCCTCTGGAGGAAATAGCTACGTACTTTCTGTCATTATTGGATCGTCTTGGTGAAACAGTGGGTCTGTCATTGGTGCACATGGTTTAGTACTGTTGTAACAAAAGCCCACACATCCAAGCATCTGACCTGGGAGAAGGACCACAATGGTACAGACGTTACATGACATTACATTTGACAGAGACTTTTTATCCAAAGTGACTTACAGTCCAGGACATAATCAGAGCAAACAACACTTGCAGATACAAAACACACAGGAAATATACAGAACAATAGGAGCAGATGCCAAGTACGGCTAGTGTACTTAGAACACATTAGCACAGGGTTAAGTAGAGTACACACACCCAAACAGCAGAGTCTACCCTTGGTCTGGATAGACACTTCTTAAGCAGGCTTTTTCTGTCTTCCATTTGTCTAAATACCTGTTCTGCCATTGGCAGTGGAAAATATCTCTGCTGTGTTATTTTTTGTGGTGGGCAGAAAAGCTGCACAGGTTTCATATCCTCCTTTTTTACTTCCTGTCCATGAGCAGGTGGCAAACGTGATGCCTTTGAGATTATTTTATGATTTGTTTGTTCTTTTGAAGCGCACGCCATGCAGGATTGTGGACATCTTTTTCCAGTCATATATCAAGCTGTGTCAATATAATCAAGGAAATATGCTACCATAAACCAAGAACAAGAAGTCATTAGCTCAGTACCTCTGATAGGTATGCATACATTATTCAACCTGATCACAGCAACAGCCCCAGTCGACTTCATGTTGACATTCAGATGTTGCCAGCCGTTTGTACGTAGTCAGAGATCCATTCTGGGCTGACAATGTTTAGCTAACATTTTAACAAACTTGCCAGATAAAGTGTACATATGTCACCAAAACCGCAACCATGTTACCCAGGAAGAGGAACAAGTTGTATACAGACAAACTGTAGACTTTTGCAGTTCCTTTGCAAATGACAAGATACATCCTGTGCTGACACAGTGGCCAAGTTCACTGGTATCTGTGGAGATACAATGGCCGTTTCCCAATGTCTAGTGTGCGTCCTTCAAAGTGTATCAGCATTTCGTAATCATGCCCAGTGATCGGATACTCTTTGATGAACTCTGCAGAGTATCCAGTCACTGGGCGTGACTAATTAGGCTGGCACACTTTCAAGGCCCATACACTTGACATTGGGAAATGGTCATTGTCCGTTGCTCTAGTGCAGTGTTTCCCAACCTTTTTTGTCTTGTGTACCCCCTAAGCCTTTTTATTGTACCATGAGTACCCTCTAACCAATGCTATGTATCTATGTCTTTATCCCCACTCAATTGACCCCCATTCAAAATTACATTTTTCCACGTACCCCCTGAGGTGTGCTCGCGTACCCCTAGTGGTACACGTACCCCTGGTTGGGAAACACTGGTCTAGTGCACCCCACTACAATCCCCCATCTCCTCCCTGTCCCCCTTACACAACACATGACTTCTGTCTGACCTGCTGCGTAGATCGGGCAGGTGTAAGTGCCGTGTCGTGATTGCAGGTAGAACATTTGTGTTAAACTTGGCTGCCGCACTTTTAATGCTGACCCCTGCTGTGATGAGCAGGGAAGCTGGAACGAATGGTCAAATGGGTCAATTCTCCCAGGGCCATGGAGAGGAGGAGCACAGAACGGGGTCCTCATTACATTGTAGAGTATATATTGGGTGGGTAGGCCCTTTCAGATGACTTTGTTCTGGGCTCGACCAAAGCCATCTTCTGACCTGGTGATTTTTCTGAGGGCATAAAGTAACAGATTAAGCCTTGGTTATTACTATTTTGGTGACAGGTTATAACATAGGGTATAAAGCAAAGGCATTAAATATGCTTTATGAATTACAATGACTAACTTACTTACAATGGCTCCAGAATAATCAAAAACACACTCACAGCACCCATAAGTAACAGATTAAAACCGGGTTATAACATATATAAGGTTATGACATAGGGTCTGCACAAAGGGGTTAAATAGTCTTTGTGAGTTACAATGACTAACTTATTTACAGGGGTGGCAGAATAGCCAATAACCTAGAAGCACCTCACACCTCACATACGGCACCTCAACACCCCCCCACCCCATCCCACCGCACCCCAAGCTCCATTTGTGGTAGCCATGGCTCTGCAGTGTATCTGCCTCCTTCCTGCATGCTATGTCCGGGGATAACGACTTTGAGATCTCATTAACTTTGGCACGGCGGCATCCTCGGCGCACCGCACTGTTCCTCGCCTCCCGCCTGGGATTATCCCCAAGGAAATCTGTGACCCGGTCACCTCGGAACAGTGGACTTATTAATACCCGCTGGCTCCTTCGGCACAGGTGTCCCTCAGGGGCCTGTCCTGGGATCCCTCTCCCTTCGCATGGCTCACGCCTCGCGGACCGATAAAGCCTCCTCACGCAGAAGGGTTGCTCTTGTCTCCAGCCATTTCGAGCTAAAAATACGAGTAATGGAAATAACCTGACCTGTTCAAGTTAGCAGACTTTGGGTCTGGATGTATTGTTTGATATTTGCTTCATGTAATCAGCTTGTGTATTACTTGCCGTGGATCTCTCTCTCTCTCTCTCTCTCTCTCTCTCTCTCTCTCTCTCTCTCTCTCTCTCTCACTGTCATTATTTCTGTGTGTGTTTGGGGGGGGAGGGGTTACTGGGCCATAGTGGGTCGTGTGACAGAGACACATACACAGATGATTATCTACCTGTGTGTGTGTGTGTGTGTGTGTGTGTGTGTGTGTGTGTGTGTGTGTGTGTGTGTGTGTGTGTGTGTGTGTGTGTGTGTGTGTGTGTGTGTGTGTGTGTGTGTGTTTGGGTTTTCATGCTCTCCTTTGTGCCACAGTCTGTCAGGGGACTTTCTGACCTTACAAATGACAAAGGGTACATCCTCTCACTTTCTGTCTCATTCTGTCATCTCTGTCAGTCCATTATTCTCTGTCCTCCATTTGCCTTTCATCTCTCTTTTCTCTCTTAGCTCTCTTTCTTCCTCATCCTTTCCTTCTTCCTTTCTTCTCCTCTCATATTCTATTCTAACTAAACTAAT
>NC_085871.1:9205557-9228057 GCF_034702125.1 Engraulis encrasicolus
GTAGATTTCTGGGTGCTAGCATTCATCATGTCTATGAACGGAGATGAACTTACATGTATAACCAGGAATACTTGTTGTGTGTGTGTGTGTGTGTGTGTGTGTGTGTGTGTGTGTGTGTGTGTGTGTGTGTGTGTGTGTGTGTGTGTGTGTGTGTGTGTGTGTGTGTGTGTGTGTGACCCCCATCTGCAGAAGTATAAGGACATAGAGTCCATCGTGAAGATAGAGGAAGTGGACGGATCAGAGCTGGTGGCGAGCTTTGCAGAGGAGATGGAGAGGATGCTGGGGAGGAAGATGAAGTCTGTCAAGGTTGGTGTGTGTGTGTGTGTGTGTGTGCTACATGTGCCTGTACATATGTGTGTGTGTGTGTGTGTGTGTGTGTGTGTGTGTGTGTGTGTGTGTGTGTGTGTGTGTGTGTGTGTGTGTGTGTGCCTGTGCCTGTACATATTTGCATATTTGCGTGTGTGTGTGTGTGTTTGTGCGTACGTACGTACGTATTCGTATGCATGCGTTCCTGTGTGTGTGTGTGTGTGTGTGTGTGGGTGTGTGTGTGTGTGTGTGTTCATTAACACACCCTTTACCCTGATTGCGGACCTTGTGTCGATGTTGATGTTTCCATCAGAGATTAGCGGAGTCTGCTGAGGATGCTGACCTCTACCACGATTTCAACGCCACTTTGGAGGTACGTCTATTTGTGTGTGTGTGTGTGTGTGTGTGTGTGTGTGTGTGTGTGTGTGTGTGTGTGTGTGTGTGTGTGTGTGTGTGTGTGTGCGTGCGTGCATGCGTGCGTGTGTGTGTGTGTGTGTGCAAAGTGGAAAAATAAACCACCAATATCAAAAGGGTATTTCAATTGCTTTGAGTGCACGATGTTCCATACTTTTGCAATGATTATAAAATCTAATGTAACTCTAACACTGTGCGCTCTCGTTCTCGATCCTGCTTGGCTGATAACCGTAGTAAATTGGGCGTAAACACTCACCTTCCAATTATTGGTTTGACTATTTAACAGTATGACACTAATGTCATACATTGAAGCGGGCAGCTGAGCCCTTGTGGTGAAGGAGATGGGCTTTAGATGAAAGGATTGCCAGTTTGAATCCCACCCTTCCCCTCCCTGGGTGCATCCCAATATGTGACCTTGCCTCCTCCACTTGTGCTTGTCTCCTCGTCCCGCCTCCTGGCCCCTCCTCCGTGGAGAAAACGATAAAGTTTCCCAGCTGTCAGCCTCGCCACAACAACTTTTGAGGGACTGTTTTTCATTCACCATCCCAATTGCAAATGAGAAAAAGACTTTACAATTGAGCTTTTGCAAGATATTGAAATATAATGCTGTTGTCAGTGATGTCATCATGACGAGAAGCAAGTGGAGGAGGCAAGTGGAGGAGGCAAGGTCACATATTAAAACGCACTCCCTATGTCACTCCATAGCAGAAGTGCCTTTAAGCCAGGCACCTAACCCCAACCTGCTCCAGGGACTGTAACCAATACCCTGTACTGATAGTAACTAGGGCTGGGTATCGCAGCCATGTTCCAGTATCGATTCGATTTCGATTCTTAGGGCTTTGAATCGATTAATCACGATTCAATTCGATTCGATTCGATTCATTCCGGATCGATTCAATCCGTTCCCTTCTTGGTGCCAGGATTTCCCCCAAAAGATGCTGTATTATATTATTTTATTTTGATACTATTTTTATATAAAAATGTCAAAGGGCTGTGGCTTGACAGTTTTAACTTGTAATAAGTAGGCCTAGGCCTAATTGACTAATACCTACTGGGTATTTTCCATAGACCAAAATTAAACAAAAAGAGCAAAAAGAAAAAGAACCAAAAACATCGATTTTGTGCCCTGTGAATCGATTATGTGAATTTCGATTCGATTCGATTGATTATCGATTAACTCGATTATTTTATCCAGCCCTAATAGTAACTATCAGTCGCTTTGGATAAAAGTGTCATCTAAGTGTGACGTAATGTGTTTATAGTTGGACTATTACTGTATATTGTCTGGTACTAATATGCTGCATTTGTGTGTAGTTTGACTATTTCAACTCCATGATGATCAACACGGCCGATGAGGATGGGAACTTCGTGGAGCTGGGAGGAGAGTTTCCCCTGGAGGAGAACGAGCACTTCAGCAAGCTGCCCGTCAACACTCAGCAGAGCGACATACAGGTGCCCACCAACGTCTACAACAAAGGTGAGACAACACACACACGTGCGCGCGCGCACACACACACACGTGCGTAACACACATGTGCACGCACATGCACACACACACACACAGCAGAGCGACATACAGGTGCCCACCAACGTCTACAACAAAGGTGAGACAACACACACACGTGCGCGCGCACACACACACACACACATGTGCGTAACACACATGTGCACGCACATGCACACACACACACACACACAGCAGAGCGACATACAGGTGCCCACCAACGTCTACAACAAGGGTGAGACAACACACACACGCGCGTGCACACAGACACACACACATGTGCGTAACACACATGTGCACGCACACGCACACGTACACACACACACACACACACACACAGCAGAGCGACATACAGGTGCCGACCAACGTTTATAAGAAACAAACCTTCAGAATACTGCATACCCACTCATCAACTGATAATTAATGGTGATGAAAACATTCAATAGGATACGATATCATCAACATCATTGTCAGTCTTCACTAACATTTATTTTTCATCCCTGAACAAGATTTACTCAAGGCAAGACAGGGCATACATGTTACATTTCAGACTTGTGCACATACGTTAGGCCATGAGGAGCACAAAGCGATTCCAGCGATGGAAGTAATTGACATTGTACTGAGTCGCACGACAAAAGCGATTCGGGCAACTAGAGGCGATTCAGCGACAGTGTGTAGTTGGACTTAAAGCGATGGTTCGGAGTAGAATCACCCTAATGCCATTTGAACCGTGACACCCATCCACCTTTACACCCGAAGTGTTTTCTGCCGCAGGCTTACATCAACAGAGTTGCCGTGTTATTCGATGTTTATTCCGGTTAGCTTGACTCAAGCGCATATGGATACTGGGCACCGTCTCCAAACTTTCCCCACAAAAATAACATGTCATGACACCAAACTTCTGCAGTAGCACAAATATGGTCTGTACTCACGAAACGAAGCATTTGGAAGTTTGGAAATAGTCCAGGAGTTTATTATCATCAACACAAGCCGAATAGCTTCTCTGCTGCTAAAGCTGCGCCAACGTTACTTCCGTCATCTAAGACAAGCATGTAAGAGTCCTCAACGAAGCTCATAATATGCACAATGAAAAGTGAATTCAGCATCAGTATTGATAACGAAAATCCTTGTCTAATTGATAGTAGGTAAGATTTGAAATATCTTTTAAGTATTGCCTTGAAAATATAACCCTTAATCACAATTCAGTGAAAACTTTTTTAACACTCTCGTCTGGAAGTTTGTTGAAGACTTTTACGGGCTTGTCTCATATGACGGAAGTAACGTTGGCACAGCTTTAGCAGCAGAGAAGCTATTCAGCTTGTGTTGATAATACTAAACTCCTGGACTATTTCCAAACTTCCAAATGCTTCGTTTCGTGAGTACAGACCATATTTGTGCTACTGCAGAAGTTTGGTGTAATGACATGTTATTTTTGTGGGGAAAGTTTGGAGACGGTGCCCAGTATCCATATGCGCTTGAGTCAAGCTAACCGGAATAAACATCGAATAACACGGCAACTCTGTTGATGTAAGTCTGCGGCAGAAAACACTTCGGGTGTAAAGGTGGATGGGTGTCACGGTTCAAATGGCATTAGGGTGATTCTACTCCGAACCATCGCTTTAAGCTAATATTATGCAAATCAGCTATGATGCGGTTCAGCGACAGCCGTCACAGCCAAAGGGGATGTTGGAATACTCTGTCGCTTCTGTCACTCGCATCGCTCTTGCCACACAGTGCAGCAACTTCTGTCGCTTGATCTTATTGTGGCCGGTGTATTCACCCTGTCACACACCATCGGATGAACATTGGACTTGGAGACATGGAGCTTGGGATTTGGGACATGTAATAGACAACCACAATCACAACTAGAAATGCACTCAGAGAGTGCAAACCTCCGCCAAGGAAGCTGAATTTGGTTGTAATATTTGTGATATGTCGTGGTGTAATCCATGCATGCCTAGACTATTTATAGGCTAGGCCTACAGTGTTCAGAGAAGTGAACATTCAATTTTAACCAAATTATGTGTCTCTTTTATTAGCTAAGGCTTATGTCGCCTCACCTGGTTAGCTTTGGTATTAGTTCACCTGCCATTGTGTGATTGGCAAATGTGATTGGTCATGCCATAGGCTATAGGACCTAATTTGGAAAATATTGTATCCCATCGCTATACTGTAGCCTGGTGTCATTGTTAATTCATTGTGTTGTTATAAACATTTTGATGATTGGAAGCATTATGCCTTTCATCACATAATTGTTTTGCCACAATATTAAATAGCGCAGCTATTAATATCAATCCATAATATAGCCTATAGTGAATGATATATGACTACGGGGGCACCTTGGCCTTTGAGAACGATTTGGTATCACTGTCAAACACAAGCTTTGATTAACTGGATATACCGTTCCCTCCTGGGCGCTGTCTGTTCATCATTGATAGCCAACACTGTTCACCGTAATTAGGCTATTTTTTCCCTCCCTCCGTGGGCTACAAACTTCAACAGGCGAGAGAAAGCTGATTTGGTTGACATGGAAAACACTCGGAGAACAATTAACTCCGCAAAAGTTGTGACGATATGCATGCCATTAGCCTACATATTACATTATGTTTGGGTGCTATTTATTGACTATACGCACCTATGGCTTCAGCCATGCAGGCACAGCAAATCCGCGCGCTGTGCATTCTGTTTGGCTTTGTGGTGACTGTCGCCACACAACTTTATTTAAACTTTCATGTAGAGAACCAACTGGGTACCTTTCCCTCCTTGGCGCTGTCTGTTCACTGTTAAACACTGTTTGCCGTTGTTAATATCTCCAACCTTCGTAATCTTCAGGGAAACACCCGGAGAGCAATTAGCTCCGCGAACGCTGATTTGGTTGACAGGGCAAACACTCGGAGAACAATAAACTCGGCGACGATATGTGTGCCATATTGTCGGCATATCGGCTATTATATCATTTGGTGTGCTACTGGCTACGCATTGGCTACGCAGCCATGTAGGCACAGCAAATCCGCGCGTAATACATTCTGGCTGTGTGTGGTCACTGTCCATCAATCCACCTCACAGGCGCGCCCTGTCATTGCTCAATTCACCTCGGCCACCTTGTGGCAGGCCACGAAATAGCAGCGAACGAACAGAGCGACAGAAGGACAGACGGACAGACGGACAGACATGATAACACAGAAATCGGGCGATCACATAACCTCCTGGCGGAGGTAAATATAGGCAGGACACAAGCCCTGGACACAGGCATGACAGGGATGGAACACAACTCCAAAGTGTTGGTTTAGATGATTCTGTGGCCATCTTGAAAGTCGGCTATGTTGACTAGTCAGGCCTAGAGCAATGTAAATATCGTTTCTGAACTCAAGAAAAATCGGGAACTCCACCCACTTTTTCGGAAACTAGTCCACCAGTAGCAAACCTAGGGAGGCGGGTCAACCATGCCGTTTGGGAAACATTAATTGTTATTCTCTTGGTCAGACCAAGTCTCAAAGAGAATTTAAAGTCGATGGTAATCAGGCTAATGTTGACAGCAGATAGCTCCAATGTTAATCTGTTCACGTGCCTGTTACAGAGTATGTCACTTTGGATAAAAGCGTCTATCTGCAATCTAATGTAATGCAATGTAATGTAATGTACCGGTAATGTAATGTAATGTAATGTAATGTACTAGCACACATGATTTGTTCCCTCCCCCATACTGGAGATAAACAAAAATGTGTCGCAGACATATGCGCATGTAGAGCTGAATATAGCGTTGGACAACCTGAGAAGAGTATACATGCCTTCAGTCGGCAATATTACTGATGGTGATGAGTTTTCAGAACCCGATATCCTGAATGGCCTGTACTTGTGTGTTTGTTGCGAGTTCATAATGGTCATATGCCTGAATGATATCTGTACTGCAGTAAGGAAAGGAGCCAAGAGAGCAGTTATAACTTGCAGACATTTGGAACATGAGGGCAGCATAACACTGAAGTATTCTTTGTCTGTGGGTTCCTTCAGGGATTTTCTATCAAAGCAGCAATGAAGCTGCCGCTAAATTCCAGGACATAATTATTTGTCTGATGTGTTTTCAGATCCTGATATCCTGAATGGCGTGTACATGTCGGAGGCGTTGAATGACATCTTCATCAGCAACTTTGAGAAGGACCCCACGCTCACCTGGCAGTACTTTGGCAGCTCCACCGGATTCTTCAGGCTCTACCCTGGTATGTATGCAGGCACGCACGCATGCACGGACACACACACACACACACACACACACACACACACACGCACACGCACACGCACACGCACACGCACACATTGATGACACATAAATACAGGTATAGAAATAAGCCCACATTTTTGCATGCTGTCACTAAGGAAAGTCTGTCTCTCACACACATATATACTGTACACACCCCTCCCACATGCACACACACACACATACACAGTGAAGGAAAGTGAGTTTTGTCCACGTAGCTGCTGATAGCAGATACTCTAAGTGGCTTTGATTGACAGCAGTCATTACCAGTGTGTGAGTCAGCGCACCTAACTCCAAGTACTCAATGGCCAATTATAAACCACACGCACACGTACAGAAACACACGCGCACACGCACGCGTACACACTATACACACACACACACACGTACACATACACTACACACACACTATAAACACACACACACTATAAACACACACACACACTATACACACACACACACACGTACGTACACACACACACACACACACACACATGCGTACATACGTATACACACATACACAGTGTACTGTATAGTGTACCTTTACACTTTCCCCCCGAGCCCAGAGTGAGTAGCACAAACACACACATGCAAAGACACACTCAGGGTGTGTGTTCAATGATTTGAATGTCTTCGCAGGTATCAAGTGGACACCGGATGAGAATGGTGTGGTGACATTTGATGCACGGAATCGCAACTGGTGAGTCTATTGCGTTTACTTTGGTGTGTTTTGGAGTGTGTTATCGTGTGTTAACAAAGCAGTTTGGCATATCAAAAAGGTATCATATGTAGAATTGATCACAGCAAAGTGTTTTAATTAGGGATGTCCTGAATCTAAGATTTGGTTTCGGGTGAGGTCAGATTCAGTCTTGTTGACAGGGCTCGGTTTCGGTCGAACCCATGAGCACGAACCGAACCGAGTCCTACCACATGTGTTAAGTGAGACATGATTATGTTGTCAATGTTTAAGAGAAGTTATTGTCCATTTTTTTACAGTTTAAAATAAAGTAATACAATACTCCTTCAGCTTTGGTTTTCACTGCATTATAATGTACAAGCTGATGATCGATTAGGATCGACTAGGATTCGGTATTCAGTTTCAGATTCCGCCAAATCTTAAGCAATGGATTCGATATTCGGCAGAACCTTAAAAATCAGGATTCGGTACATTCCTTGTTTTAATTAGATGTGTGTGTGTGTGTGTGTGTGTGTGTGTGTGTGTGTGTGTGTGTGTGTGTGTGTGTGTGTGTGTGTGTGTGTGTGTGTGTCAGTCAGTCTATGTGCATGTGTTTGAGTTTGTGTCTGTAACATATGTGCACCTGTGAGTTATCGATGAAGTGGTTAGTTGTTGCCACTGAGACATTAACCAGTCGTTTCTGCAGAGTTGCCCGATCAAAACTTAGAAACACACACACACACACATACACACACATGTCCCAAACGCTAAATAACAAAGTGCTAGGTCAGATCGTGGGCAGGTGGGGTGAGTACACCCTCACAAACACACACCCACACACACACACACACCCATACACACACACACACTTCCACACCCACACCCACACCCACACACACACACACACTAGCGAGGGATTGACAACCCCTAATCTGTGCCTTCCGTGACTGATTGCCCTCGGTCAGTTCCTAGACACCTCAAAGCACACCTAAAGCCGTCTGCACTAATGCTGCTTAGCTTAACACACACACACACACACACACACACACACACACACACACACACACGCAAACACACACGCACGCAAAGGCAAAGGGAAGTATACACAAATTCACACACGCTGTACGCACAAACAAAAGCACACAGAAGCACACAAACAAACACACATGCAAGCCTAGTCTACATACCAACATACACACAAACACACAAACACACAGCATACATACACACAAACAGTTCAAACCATTCCAGGAGAGGCACCGTATAGGGTTGACACTGGTAGACCGTAAATATGCTCACAAAGGCACACAAATGACCCACACATCACCATGGAGAGTTAGCAGTTTTAGATTCCTTGGAGTTATTGACGACCTACTAAGCTGATCTCATCACATCAATTCCATCACTAAGACAGCGACTCTTTTTTTCTGAGGCAGCTACATAGGTATGGACATGGCCAATTTTTGTACCGCTGTATGAAAGAGAGTATTCTAGCAGGTAATTTCACACCAGTATAGTGACACCACTGCTCAAGACAGGAAAGCCCTCCATGGAGTAATCAAGTCGGCTCAGCGTGTTAAGAAACTCAACTACCCAACATCCATGACCTTTATATTATAACCAAAATGCCAAATGCATATCTGATCCATCAGCGTCTCTACTTCCTGCGCAAACTAAAGAAGGCAAGTGCTACACCCTCCATCATGACAACATTCTACAGAGGAACCATAGAGAGCGTCGTGTCCAACTGCATCACAGTGTGGGGAGGAAGCTGCACGAAGAAAAACAGGAAGACACTCCAGCGTGTTGTGAACACAGCGAAGAAGATCATTGGAGTACCACTCCCCTCCCTGCAGGACATTTACACCACACGCCTCACCCGGAAAGCACTGATGATCATCAAAGACACAAGCCACCCTGCACACAAACTGTTCAGCCTCCTGCCCTCTGGAAAGAGGTACAGGCGCCTCCGTTCCCGTACCACCAGGCTGGCGAGCAGCACAATGCACCAAGCGATCAAGATGCTGAACACTCAACCCACTCTCCCTCCACTGTCAGCCTCTAACCAGCAAGGCCACTGACAACCCCCCCCCATCCCCCACCACCATATCTGCGACTGAACATTCCACCTGCACTACTATACTTGTGACTGAACTTTCAACCTGCACTAACTCAAAACATGCACACACACACACACACACACACACACACACACACACACACACACACAAGCACACTGCACTTTCTGCACTAAACCCAAACATAAACACACTGACACACACACACACACAGACACACGAACACACACACAGACGCACACCGCACCTTCTACCTGCACTAAACACATACACACACACACACACACACACACACACACACACACACACACACACACACACACACACACACACACACACACACACACAAACACACACACACACACACACACACTGCTGCTGGTGTACTTGACAGACCTTTTTAATATTTATTTTTCTTCAAAATGCTACTATTACCATGTCAGAACGCTATAAAGGACTTTTTTAGGAAAAGCACAAAAGCACAACAATACCTCTTAATGTATGTCCTCTACAAGTCTTCTGTTGTCCAGTCTTGCACTTTAAATGTCTGTATGAGCACTGTCTATGTCCATACTGTCTTAAGTCCATGTATAAGTACTGTCTATGTCTATACTGTCTATGTCAGGGGTACTCAATTAAAAGTCCCCGAGGGCCAGTTTTTCAAAATTCCTCCCAATAAAGGGCCGGGCCGGGCTGACACGACACGACCCCCACCAAAAAAATAAATAAAATAAAAATTTAAAAATGATAAGGCCTTTGTAATCACAAAACACACGCACTCACACCCACAGCAGATATTTAGTTTCCAGTGACAGGATGGGAGAACATTTCTCTCATAAAGGGCCTGCATTTTTCTGGAGCACTGTGGGGTGAGGTGCCTGCCTTGCTGTCATTGCCACCCACCCTTCAGTATTTTTTTTTTTAAATGACATAAGATTATCTTTTTTAAATGACATAAGATTAGCCTATATTTGCAGACTACATTCATAAACATTTATTTCTTAGTGAGAAAACCAATAAGCCTGAAGATAACACTTTTCAAACAAATGTTGCTTATTATGACTTTGTTTATGCAGTTCTCACATGCATAATGAGGTGCTGTTTCCACGTAGCAGGATATTTTTTTAGCAGGGTATTTTTTTCTCCTGCTACGTGGAAACGCAACATGTGGATAAAAAAAATCCTCCATTGTAACAAATGCGTTTCAGACCCCTAAACAGGATATTTTTTTCTCCTGCTATTTTTTTCTCCTGCACCTGGATTTTTAAATATCTGCTACGTGGAAACGGAAGGCCAAAACCAATGCAAAACCAATACAAGCAGGAGAAAAAAATATCCACATATAAAAATATCCAGCTACGTGGAAACGGCACCTGAGAATCAGATGCAATAATGGACCCAACAAAGAGGACACATAGATAGGAGGACACCAGGTTTTGCCAACAAGAAAATGGCACATTGATGCAATGTTGATTAAATGCAACAGCCAATAATAAATCATCAAGTTGCTCATAACCAGGGTTGGGGAAGTTACTTTTTAAATGTAATCCGGTAAAGTTACAAATTACTCTTTCAAAAATGTATTCAGTAATGTAATCCCATTACTTCAATATTTAAGTAATGTAACGGATTACTTTTGGATTACTTTTGGATTACTTTTGTTTTGTTAAATGATCGTCGTGGTATGCTTTGTAAGTTTCCCTATGGAGCAAATGCATTGATGCATTGATTGTGAATAAAATCAAAATGCTGGCATTTTCAAAACATCCAATATGTTAATAAGGTAGAGCATTATGTACAGACAACATATCAGTTGTTAAAGTCGAGCAGAATTATTGTTTTGAGGTAATTAAGCTGATGCATCAAATTCAAAGCCCTCTCCACGCTGACACACAAAAAAAATCCATCTCAAAAACATCCTGCGTGTCATTTCCAAACGTTCTGCAGTACACGGAAACCGCCACAAGAGAGCAGCGGTCAACAACAAGTTGATCACAGCTCGGCGAAAAATGCAAAAATGGAGTAGAAGCGGTTTCCCTGACCGATGCTGAGATATCGTCAAATTGCAAAAGGTTTGTGTACAAATTTCCGAAATATAACTCTACATCCTTTAATTTGAACACTTGCTTTGTGCAATTAATCAAGGAAGAGTTTATATTTTTACACCGTGTTGCAGAGAGATCGTGCTAAAACTGATGAAACATACAAAGCGGATTCCAAAAAAGTTGGGACACTTTGTATTTTGTGAATAAAACCAAAAATCACAACATAGGCTACAAGCCGCGGCATAACAATACATGAATAAATAAATCAGTTTAATTAAATAAATAAAAGGGACCAAAGACGCAATTTCGCAAGAATTGTAATCCTGTTAAGTAATCCCCATTCCCACTGAATGTAACTGTAATCTGAATACATATTTTTTTGCTTGTAATGTAACGGATTACAATTACATTGATTTTGTATTCTTTTACCGTAACGCCGTTACATGTAATCCGTTACTCCCCAACCCTGCTCATAACTTTGTTTGAAATCTTATGAGGGGCTTAGCTTTCCAAACGAACTATTTGGGGACTGTTTAAAAGTGTGAAAAGTTTATCAAGCAATTCGTTTTTAAGTAGGCTACCCCTAGTTAGCTGCCAGCAGAGCTCAAACACAATTTGCCTTCATTTGTGTTAGCAACTAGCTACAGCTAGTGCTAAACTAATTCGAAGTCCTAACACACTGTATGCAATGAAATGTAGACCATTACTTTCAAAAACGAGGCAAAGAGAACTTTGTAAATAATTTATTTACAAGTTCTACCGTACTTCCCTTCAGTAGTCTACCTCACAACAGCCTCTGCCACCCTCATAGTCACTTCTGTTTGGAGCCTGCAGGGAGAAACTGATTGAGGGGGCGGAGACACGGCACGCATCTTCCTAGCGTCTGTGGCGCGATTTCAAAATAAGAGCCGGCAGCGCGATCGGACCAATTTTTTTTTTTATTTTTTTATTTTTCAAAATTATTCGAGGGCCACAAATAGATGCCCCGCGGGCCACAAGTGGCCCGCGGGCCGCTATTTGAGTATGGGGGGTCTATGTCCTTACCTAGATTAGTCTATGTCTGTATGGGAAAGCAAGAAATGTAATTTCAAATTCTTTGTATGACCAGTGCATGTAAAGAAATTGACAATAAAACCTACTTGACTTGACTTGACTTGACTTGATCCACACCCCTCCAGCTACACACGCTTCTCCCTGCTACCATCTGGCTACCATCTCCCTGCGGTTACATACCGCCATTCAGACATACCGCCATTCCGACATTGAAGTTTTATTGCAGGAGCCTTTTTTCCAGCTTGCAGGAACTGTTTTTCAAAGATCTCAGACCCTACCTTTAAGGGCATTTGGACTGTGACAAAATGATACACTAAATTATACACTAATCCTGTAATTGCGCTGTCACTCTCTCCACTTTCCGCTCGTGTCGCAACATTGTTGTAGATAGAGTTAAAACGTTGATCACGTGCCTTTAAGTACTTGCAACAATGTTTAAATGGTTCGGAATGGCAATCAAATACTGTCTGAATGGCGGTATGTCGGAAGGGCGGTATGTCGGAATGGCGGTTGCCCCCTCTCCCTGCTACCATCTACCATCTGCGGTGGCGAAAATACTTAGGAACAGATCTGTCCTTCCACACCAACACAGCGGTAGTGGCGCGGAAGACGACTCCGTGCCGCACTGCATTTGAAAACTAGAACTCGAGCGGAATTTTGACAGCTGCAGCCGGCGGTGTCCCGTTGAAATGAAGGGCAAAGTAGCAAACTAGCATTGGCTGTGGGGGGATTTTGAACAGGACTGGCCGCGCACACCGACACTGTCAGTGTGAAAGGCTGAGTAGAACACACCACCCGATACTCGGCTGCCACTCTCGCTGCTGCCACTAGCCTATATCTGACCAAAAGGACAGCTTCTTTATCAGGATTCTTAGCTGCAGCCACAGAGCACCACCTTTACTCTTCATGTCTTTTTTTCAATCTGTTTCATTTTTTTTTTTTTTTTTTTTTCCCGGGTTTTGCTTTTTGGACTTTTTTCCAGCACAAAGTACATGACCATAAATATCTTGTATCATAGACACACACATACAAGCACACATGATGAAGATACCACTACTATGCACTCATTAATATAAGCACATATCATAGACATAGACATAGACATATGCATAGATATATGCATACATGCACTCAAATGCATAGACTGTCACATGGGTGCACACTCAGTCTCTCTCTCTCTCTCGCACGCACACTTTCTCGCACGCATGCACACACACACACACACACACACACACACACACTAGAGCTGGGCGGTATACCGTTAAAAAAAACCGTGATCTCGGTTTCACCTACACAAGGTTCTCTTTTTGATGAGAGAGGGTTTGAGAGACATACTAGGCTATGGGCGTGAACTTCATATTTCATGTCACACTAGCCTAGCGCAGCCAGACCCGTACAGCAAAAAGCTGTACCAGGGTCTAGGAGGGCTGGGCGGCAGTGTGGGCGGGATAAACGGTTGCTTCAGCACTCAACGTCACGCAATAGGATGGTGGAACAACCAATCCCCACACACTTCTGTGTAACGTCACAGCTGTCTTTCACAACGTACACGCGACACGCCCCTTTGTAGCTGCAGCGGCAACTTCGAGCCGTCGTAGCAGTGAATTCGTGTGATGACCACAGCCACAAACAAGTTTCCTAATAAATCGTGTTTTCACTTATACAGTTCAAAAATGCATCGTTTTCAACCACATGGCCCTCTTGATCAATCAGCGAAATGTCGAGCAATGTGGGGCTTGTTAAATGGTTATATTTATGATTGTTGTCAACATGGCATGTTCGGTGTTAGCTAGCTAGCTGTATACCCATAACTAATACATGGTTAGCCGCTAGCTCGGTAGACTAGGTGTCATTCCCATCTATTTAGTAAGCGACTTACAGACTTTCAAAGCTCCCAAATGTCTCGTTTTTAATGACATGGATCTTATTAGAATTTGGGGCAGGCATATAATACAAGGCTGGATACCTAGCTCTGTTATTGACGACAGGTTAGCTAGCCACTAGCGAGGGCCTCTTTGTAGGTGAAGCGGCAACTTCCAGCCGTCGTAGCAGTGAAAGCGTGTGATGACCACAGCCACAAACAAGTTTCCTAATAAATCGTGTTTTCACTTATACAGTTCAAAAATGCCTCGTTTTCAACCACATGGCCCTCTTTGATCAATCAGCGAAATGTCGAGCAATTTGGGGCTTGTTAAATGGTTATATTTATGATTGTTGTCAACATGGCATGTTCGGTGTTAGCTAGCTAGCTGTATACCCATAACTTTCCCTGATTGTCGCTCCCAACGCAGGAAGCTCCCCGGTCAGCTCGCTCCCACTAGCCAGACTCGATCCCATCTATTTAGTAAGCTACTCAAAGACTTTCAAAGCTCCCAAATGTCTCGTTTTTAATGGCATGTGTCTTATTAGAAATTGGGGCCGCAATTTCATTCTACACCTACAGTAGTGGTCTGATAATAGCGTGTGACTATCTGGTTCTGTAAAATGCTCAACTTAGCTTACCGAGCTAATTTAAAACATCGAATGGTCAAATGGTAATGTGTTGAGATCTATTTGTGTCCGATAAGTTCATGGTGTATTATTACATCAATCCATGTCAGCCACGAAATGTATTATCATCCAGGCTTTTTAAATTAAGTAAACACTTTCGTGCTGTACGTAGCACGGACGGACACCATGCTTCTTCTTAGAAAGTTTCCTGTTTACTAGGTAGCCCGGCCCCCCTCGCGATTTGATTGGCCCTGTCATCGGATAACTTTCAGCCTCGCAAAACGACCGGGGTCCGCTAGACTGCCCCCGGGAGCAAATTCAATTTGCGGTCGCTAGGGGCGTCTAGATTTCTAGGCTAGTGTCACACTTCATTTCAACTCTGCTATATAAGTCCACTGTTGCTTTTCTACTAGGAATGTCAACACAATTTAAAATGTTGATTGAAGCAATACAAATAATTGGTTAATCGCGCTAAAGAAGCTGGTGACAGTGAAGCATAATGAAGAATCCACATGGCATGGATGAATCATGATGAACATTTCAATTAACTTAGCCTTCATTTGATCTCACAAAGTTAAATAAAAGGCTATTCTAATCGACTACAACAGTTCTCAGATTCTTAACTGTATTTAATTAACATCCCAACTGTGTGTGCAGGACTGCTGTTAAGGCTGCTTATGAGTTTTGCCATTGAGGCTTATTTAGCCTAGCTTACAAAATGTAATGGGCAGACAAGATACATTGCTACATTGCTGTTTGAAATGATTTGGGAGCAAAATAGGAGCGAAATACATCGCCATATGACACAAACTACCTGACAAAATACCTTCTATGTTAGATTTGGCCTTTAATTCAAAGAAAATATTCATACAATGTCAAGTAAATCCGTTTGTCTCTTCAGTCTGTTTCGTTTCTGTCCCACTGTGTTTACTCGCTAGTCAAGCGCTGCGCAAGCGCAACATGCCGGACCTAGTGCTCAGTGTTGCCAGGTGTAGAACGAGAAATAAGCAGTTTTGGGCTGTCTTGGGGAAAAAAAGCCAAAAACAGCTGCTTATAATAATTTATTAACCCTTTTTCCTTTAAATGGAACTTAAAGTGTTGGGTAGGGAAATATAAACTATAAATTATAAACATATTATTGAAATGAAAAAGTGATAAAATAGAAATGGAGATTAATTTAAATTCATGATTTTTATCTCATTTTTAAATTTTTCGTCCGAAAGATTAAGATTTGGGGGGAAATCGCCTCTTATCAAAAAACCGTGCAGAAAACCGTGATATTAATTTTCATCAAGAAAACCGTGATGCACATTTTTTCCAAAACCGCCCAGCCCTAACACACACACACACACACACACACACACACACACACACACGCCCGACACGCGCGCGCGCGCGCACACACACACACACACACACACACACACACACACACACACACACACACACACACACACTGACGTAGCCTGTCATTCTGTCTCATCTCATTATTCTGGCCCTGGTTGGCCAGTATGCAGATGCCCCTGAATCTCATTATATTTTTGTGGCCCAGGTTTGACTCATGAGATTACCAGCGTTATCTCATTCGCTTATCCCCCATGGACGTGCTCATGCTATTAGCGCTAATTACAGAGGTGAATACACTTACGCTACGTTATTAGCCCCTCTCATAACTCACTCGCTAATTACATAGGGAAATACGCTTACACGTCTATACTATACTACAGTATGTTATTAGCTCTCCTCACAACGCACATGTAGCTATCTTACTGCTTTTATCTCATTCGTTAATCCCTCACAGATGCGCTCATGCTACTACCACTTATGTTATGTTATCACCCCTCTCCCCATAACTCAGTCGTTATGGGAATACACTTATGCTACTTCATTAGCCTCCTCCTCCCACTCATAGCACACATGTATCTTGCTACTTTGATCTCATTCGCCAACACTCATTCTATTAGTGCACATTAGTGCATATTATCAGCCCCCCCTCCACTCATGACGCTCATGGGCACACAGTAATGGGAAGCTCTAATGATACTATTATCTGCTAATACTGTACAATCAGCTACTGTTAACAGGCACGGCTACAAATTTAGTCATACTTTGTTATAAATGCTAATAATATACTTAGGCTATAGGTTAATTTACTTCGTTATCAGTAGCCTAACACATCAAGTAGCTTTTCAGTTTTTCTTCTCTATGAGTGACCTACCAATTACCCTGTGGCAGTCTTTTAAGTATGTTTGGGTGTTTTGCCTTCATAACGACAGGACAGCTGAAGAGGTTTACAGGAAATGGTTGGGGTAGAGAGATGGGTCAGGAAATGACCTCAGTCATGGAAGTTGTTGCCTTAGCCAAGGCTCATTTTTCAATTGAGCTCCCGCATCCCTTTCCGAACTAGCCTTTGGCAAAGCTTCCTTTGCGTCATAGCTGTATCTAATTAGGCATATCGCTACTTGGTCAGGAAGTGATCAAGAGAGCTGCCTTTTGTTTTGAAAGACCCCACATGCTGACAGCACACATGATCACAATGCTGTTATGCTCATACCCGGCTGCAGAACCAAGTCGTTGGATGGGCATTTGATGGAGTATGGGGGGGACACCTTGACGGGGGGTATGGGGGTCCTCCCCCAGAAAAATTTGTATTTCTTAGATGCAATTTCCTGCATTTTAACCAAATTGTGGGCTCAGTTTCAGCTCTATATAGAACAGTACTTTTGTTTCTAATTACGGGACAATCCCATTATTTCAAGGGATCACTGTTCACTTATTATTTCACATTTAGGTCTACTGACAATGTCTAAATAGTGTAGCCTATTCATTTATTTCTTTATTAGGGCTATGGTGGTTAAGCATTTGTGGCATTTTATCTTGTACTTTATATTTACTGTATTCAGAAAAAAATACTCATTTGTTTCATATTAATGACCATATCAGCATGTTTAGGTGAATAGGCCCAGGGGGGGCACAGCAGCTTGGCTGGGGGGGCAATGCCCCCCCGTGGCACCGGCCTTGGTTATGCTATTATGCTAATATCCAGTGATAATACACATTATAAGGTCTTTTAATGGTAATGGTATGCATCGACATAGACTTTTGCCAACACCACTTGTTTTGGGAATGTTTTTAGTGACATTAGACATTTAGACATAATTTACGTTGTGTTTGTGAGTGTGTGAGTGTGTGTAGGCCTAAATGCCGTTTCAATGGGATGGTAAAGTTCATATTGGTGAAGTGTGCGTGCGTGTGTGCGTGTGTGCATATGTGCGTATTAGGTGTCCATAGCTGCAGCAAGATGTGTGTATGTTGCATGCGTTTACATGTGTTTATGAAGTATTGCACTATGTTTTTCTTTTTTTTTAAAGGATGGTTTGATCTGGGTGTCTGTACATACTGTATGTGTTCGTTTGCAATCTCCTCCCTGTGCTGTCACTCTCCCTCTCTCCCTGGTGCTGATGCTGAGTGTGTATCATTGCCATAGGTACATCCAGGCGGCCACCTCCCCCAAAGACATCATCATCGTGGTGGACGTGAGCGGCAGCATGAAAGGCCTGCGTCTCACCATCGCCAAACACACCATCAACACCATCCTCGACACGCTGGGAGAAAACGACTTTGTCAACGTCATGGCTGTGAGTGATGCTGCCAGAGATTCCAGGAGCTATCTCATCCAGTCTCTCTGAAACAGACATTTACTTAGTCCAGATATACGTATTTGTAATCAGGACCTGAGAGCCAAGGTAGACCATTGTAGAGATACTTGATTGATCCTAATGGAAACTGAGGTGTACAGCAGCAGCAGATACACAATGCTTGAACATCAAAAGCAAGGATGGAGCAGTGCTTGTCTGGCGGCAAAATCCAGACTAAATCACATTCGAAAAGAATGTGCAAGGCAGCATGGGTACTCCCAGGATGGAGCAGTGCTTTAATTCATTTAAGCCTAAGGCACTTGCAAAAACGCCTGCTGAATGCCCAAGCCCTATTGGGAAAAGGTCCCTTCAAAACATCTATAAAAACCTAAATATCTCAGCTTCCGAAGCACATAAAAACGTGAAATAAGTTACATTTAAAAGCTAGGACCCTTGCATTAGAATGTCTTCATTCAGCTCAACAATAACCACATTTTTAAATAAAAAACCCTCAAATCTCAAGAGCTTGAATGCAGCGTCTATTTTACTTCAGGCACCTTGGTCAATGCAGCTTATATGCAGCATCAGACTATTGGTGCAGCGCCCCTTTGCTCCTTCCAGGGAATTACATAGGGGTTCAGCTACCCTAGGTCCTTTATAACTAGTTATTAGGTTATATCTTTGGTTTTAATAAGTAAATCAGTCAGTTTAAAATAAATGTTATTTTACTTTTAAATGCACATATTAAAGACACACATACATAAATGGGTTAAATTGTAAATTGTAAATAATTCACTCCGTTTTAGTTTTAAACCCTCGGGTACAGCTTTAAATAAACCTTAGATATATTCACTTAGTTCCTCTTTAAACCAATATACCTTCTGATTATTCAAACCATGAAATATTCAAATACCTTCACTGTAATTCACTTGAAAATACTCAGTAATACTCTTGTGAAAATAGAAAATACAAAAGGAAACTTAAGCCGGCAAACTATTAGAAATATACCCCGAAGTAGAGATGCTTGAGTGCGTAGAATTACTCAGAGTAGACGGCAAACGAGACGTGATGGTGTGTGAGAGAAAAGGTTGCTTGCTCCAGCAAGCACATGCAGCGCAGCACAGCATCCACGAGCTGCATGCATGGACAACATGTGTTGCACCGCATCTCGACACCCTTGCTCTCCAATCGATGTCCTCGACGACTGTAAACTTCTCCCAGAGTTTAGACAATGTCCTCTGGCTCCTCACGCGACACAACTTGTTCTCCGGACTGGCGAACAATGTCCGTTTTCGAAAGCACACGACATAGCTAACTCACAATGAAAGTTTACATCAACATGAATGGCGACTGCTGAACTTTTACCACGAGTGGCAGTAGGTCTTCTTAATCAGTCCCAAAGTCATTGTAGCAACGTAATAAGCTCACTCGTTGTTCACTCGTGTTACTACTATGTCTACTGGTCAGAAATACATGAGTTACACATTTCTATTTTAACTTATCTTCACGGAATCCGACCTCACACGCACACATCAGAATCTCTGTTTTCTCCTTCTCCAGCTTGAACTACTACACTTCCTGCGACCTCCCAACTCTCTAGCTTTTGATTGGTTACAGAAATTAAGACATAACGAAATATTATATATCTTCAGAAACTTCTCTGACATTAATATAAACATCTTTCACACATTTACATCCTTCAGAAAATAATAGTAAAGCAAATAAAAATATGCATTCAAGAAACCTTGCATGCATATTGCATTACATCCTCGTTTTAAACATGACGTCACCACACTCCCAATGTAATGAACTCTCATTATCAAAGCCCTAAATATTTTAACCTTTTTAATTAGACCTTATTCATTCTAATTATGAACTCTATTTATTCAAAGTATTTATCATACCAACTATGTATTATTAAAGGATAGAAAATTCTCACAGGGCTACATTGGGTTAAAATGTATTACGTTAGACACTGGGGTCCATTGGGTAACATGCAATGCTTGAAGAAAACATAAAAATACCAAAGACATCAACACCATCCCTGACGCGATGGAAGAAAACAAATTTGTCTGTCATGGCTGCAGTGGTGCCAATTTAGCGACTTTTTCGACTTTTGGCCGTTTCTGGGGGTGGCACTCGCTATTCCGACATAGCGCTATTCCGACAATCTGCTGTCCCGACATGTCGCTATTCCGACATGCCGCTATTCCGACACTTTTTATCCCCAGGGTTAGGGTTATGGTTAGGGTTAGGGTTAGGAGGGATATGGGGAGGGATATGGAGGGAAACGTCGGGATATGGGTTAGGGTTAAACCTAGGGATATGGAGGGAAACGTTGGCTGCCCTGATGACAGAGCTACATAGTAGAGTGGCAGCATTCTCAGAATGGTTCAATATAGGCCTATAGGCTACTTAAAAAAATGTCGGAATAGCGGCGGACGGTGGAAAACGTGTCGGTATTCCAACAATAGACATTAATGTCGGAATAGCGACATGTCGGAATAGCGCCACGTAACCGTTTCTGGTGACTAAAAACCTCATCTAGCGACTTTTTGGTGACAAAATCATTGTTTTTCAACTTAAATGTAACCACTGTGCCGCCGTCAGAAGCGTTTCCCATGGTTAAGCAGGGCTGCAGATTAGCTCTGATATCCAAAAAGTAGCTAGCACTGCCGGTTTGTATTATTGGTGGCTTCACAATCTCGGGACCTCTCGAGACAGCTGACGTCACTGCTCATGTGACAATCGAGTTCTGGACTTTAGCGCGTGAACGCCACTGATCCCGGAACAATCGGGATTCATGCGTCTTTTGTTTTGGTTCTCTTTTCTTTTTTTTCACCTCCACACCCACGACATATCATTTTAGCTTAAGTTGGCTAAATTAAACAGTCAGAGACCAGCATGACTGACATATGTGCATCTGCAATTGAATGACATCAACTGGTGTTGTTGATAGTGATTACAAGATGATATTTTAGCATTTATGATACTGTTTACATGCTAGTTCCATGCATGGGCGCCATGTTGATGATGCGTGTGTCGTCACACAAAACATTAGCTCGGGAACTCGTTGTTGTATACTTCCGCCAGAGATCAACCTCGATAATTATCGATCTGACATTGCGTCACCAAATGTTCACTCCCACTTTCCCAAGGTTTTAGGTCGGCTTCCTTGGGATTCTCGACTTTTTGAACGAGCTATATGAACGGAGTGATATAGGCACCTTTTCTGGAGATCAGCGTGTTGTGTGTGGCGCTGTGATTTCATAAGTAACGTTGGGACGTCATCTAGTGACCTCTAGCGACTTTTCAGATGGCCAATAGTGACTTTCTGTGATTTTGTTTTTGCAACACTGCATGGCTGTGAGTGAGTCTCATCACACATACACATATAATTCTGTGTTCCATTATGACACGTACGTAGTAGAGCAGAGACACTAAAGGGAATAAGGCTTCAACAAACTTTGCACAAACGTTCAACACAATTTGAAAGCAGTGCTTTTAAATGTAGTTCTTAGTTAGACATTGGGGTCCATGCTGGAGTCCATGGGTAAGAATACTTCAAACAAACAGCAAAACACAAATTATCATGAGGTCCTGTTTTGGTTTTAAACAAACATAGGCACAGGAAACACTATGGACAGAGTCAAACGTGTAACAGTTCCCCCAATACTGCCCCTTCACTTTTTTTATAATTACGTAAATGTGACAAGCCTCTAACAGTGTTTCTCTCTGTCTCTGTCTCTGTCTGTCTCTCTCTCTCTCTGTGTGTCTCTCTCTACAGTACAGTGACTATGTGCGGTATGTGGAGCCCTGCTTCAAGGGCACCCTTGTGCAAGCTGACCTGGACAACAGAGAGGTAGAGTATGCCAGACCACTCCTACACACACGCAATGCAAAGTCTGGCAGATTAATGACTTTCTTAATCAATTAAGGCTAACGAGAGGAACTGATGGCTCCTGTAACGACCTACAGTACACACATCCAGTGGGTTTCCTTTGCTGCCCTTGTTTTTATGCCAGCGGCAGCACCTGTTTTGGC
>NC_085871.1:9233057-9240557 GCF_034702125.1 Engraulis encrasicolus
CTCCATTGCATTTGACATGTAACTTCCTTCCTCCACACACCCCTGTATATTGCTCCATATGCTGTACCTAAACTCTTGAATGTAGAGCCAGTTTTATAACCTTATTGTCACCAAAAATTGCAATGACCAATTCTTAATTTGTTAAGGTAGCCACATAATGCACTGTAATAGTCATTGAAAAGTTAACTACCATAGTACTACACTGCTATGGCATAATACAGGGCCTTTAGTAATGCACTACAACTTGGTCATTGCCACATTCTGGTAACAGCAACTTTATAATGCCATGTCTTAACTCATTGGCTGCCAGCCATTTTCATAAAAGAGTACCTCGGAGTGCCAGAGATTTTTCAGCATTTTGGGCGTTTTTTGGAGGCTCACAGAAAATTGAGTTCTGTGTCTATGTCAACACCATACCTATCAAAACACAGATTAGACGCTCATCTGTCATTAGAAAAAAACGGTGTCTCTCTACCCCTTTCCGTTCTTTCATAATCATCTGTTGAAATTAAGTGGAATTCGCCAAAATGCTGCTTTCTAGCCAAAAAGCTGAGAAAACGCCATTTGAAGTAGAACTATAACTGCAAACGTTTTTGCCCATAATGGCATCATCCTAACAACTCCAAACCTATCAGATGCTATTACAGAGTCTTCTGTCATCTGTAGCCTGAACAAAAGATCGTTTGTATGACCTTTTCAACCTAATATACTGAAATATAACGGGGGTGGACTCGAAAACAAGGGTGTTTTGGTTTACCGTAGTTGCTGGCGCGCAGAATGGATCATGACAGCAGGTGCCCCTAACGCCGGGAACTCCCTCCCTCTCCCTCTCCCTCTGATTGTGCTCTCTCTCCCCTCGTTGGAGAAGGAATCACAGCTGGTTTATTTCCTCCAGAAATAGTACCGTGTTGTGTCTTGTGGGGGAGGGAGGCAGGTAGGCAGGCAGCTCCGCTTAGCGTAGCTTACTGCAGCTTCTTTGGCAGAGCGGACAATTTGCAGATTGATGATTACTGTCATCATGGTTCTGCTATAGTGATCTTGTCATATATTGTTCAATGAATTTTCTTTTGATAAAGTACTGATCACATATCCAACATTTCACAAGCCGATTGGAGTGGTGAAGGCTAGCTGGTTTGAGGCTAAGTGCAATGCTTTCTCATGTGAGCTGACTGCATCTGACCAGACACAAAGGCTACTCTGTTCCAAGAATCTGCAACCCCCCTGTCTTTTTTGATGATACAGTAAGCTGATCATACTATACAGATCCATAAAAAATAACTGTAGAATGAGTAAAAATAGTTGACTTACCAAGGCTCCTTTATTTAGGCTTAGTTGTAAGTTGTTAGCGATTTCGTGCTAGCTAGCTAGCTAGCATAGCGAAATTTATAGCCAAGCATTCCCAACATCACCACTAGTCCCGTGCATTCTCCTGTTAGATGATATTTTGTAAGCATCATCCTGATGTTGTGTAGGCTGATCACATTATCCAAAATGAAAGGTTGCCACACAGATCATCTCATGGTGTATTTTGGGCAAGCTAGCTACAATGCCTTCTAGCTAGATAGCAACAGGGGGTTGTATTTTGGTCATGAGAGGAAGGTTTTTTTTTGGTCAGGCTCTGACACTAAAATCAGTAGCCTACCTGTGTTAAAATCAGAGGGCAAGAAAGTAGACTACTGTCACAGGTGCTTTACTTTCAAAAATGATTTTTCTATGCTACTTTTGAGATTGTAATAGTAAAAAATGGGTGTTTTTGTCTTGACATTTCCTCCTGGTCTGAACTAAGCCCTGCCTTGACTGTTCCTAAGGACACTTCTGCCACCTACAGGAACAGTTAGAAAATGCCTAGAGGCTTGAAATTTATACAGAAGATAGGTCAGACCGTCCTCGAGGTCTGGCTGTAAAAAAACGCAATTATCGGCGAACGACGTCGAAGGCAGGGGGCGTCACTATTCGAAATGACGTCATTCAACGGCCAAGGCAGCCAATGAGTTAAATGGGTTAAAACTCTCTGTAATGTCATCGCAATGTTATTAGCATGTACTTTTTCAGCAACCAGTACGATCCTATCTGCATGAAAGGGCTACCAGGCTTTAGCAACTCTCCCCTTCAACTCCACAGGTGCGGGTGTTCACCTACCTGATTGGTCGAGAGCTCACCTTTGCCGACAACATGAAGTGGATCGCCTGTAATAACAAAGGTAAAGGGCTGCCTCTGTGAGTGGAACCAGCCTAATATGCTACATACACTACCTGTACAGTGCATTTACGCATTGCACATAGGTGACAATCGAGGCCATTTTTATGCCAATCAACTGTAGTTTTAGAGGCCTGCTGGATGCTAATGCAAATGTCACGTCCTTATAGCTATCTTCCTTTCTTTTTTTTCTTTTTTTTGTGTTTTTGACTTAATTTATGATAGGACAGTGAAGGTGGTGGCAGGAAGCGAGTGGGGAGAGAGAGACGGGGAAGGGCCGGCAAAGGACCCGGGCTGGGAATTGAACCCGGGTCAGCCGCATGGTAGACGAGTGCCCAACCGTTTGACTACGGCAGGGCCAGCTAGCTTCCTTTCATCAGGAGCCCGTGCTAATGTGTCTCTGTATTCCTGTATTATGTACATCAAATGCTTAAGCATACTAGTGTTATGGAGCTGGCCTACATGTATGCAGTGCAATTGAAGGACAACATAGGGGCCATAACGGAAGCAAACAAGGGATACGTCAGTACTCCATCTGGGTAGCCTGCGCCCGGCCTTGCTAACTGTGACGCTGCAGAACGTTTCGCAAGTTCATTCATCTGACAAATCCTGGTCGTAGCAGACTATTTTTCAGTTTTATCTTGGCAACTTGAGTCGGCCAGACCAAATGCTTGCAAAGCTCTGAAGTGGCGATAGCCAGGCTCGAGTTTGTGACCATAACGGAGCCAAATAAGAAATGTATCAGGACTCCATCAAGGTAGAATAAGGATTACATCTAGGTGGCATAACATGTTACCGCACCCCTGGGGAGCTAGGGACAAGAATGCAGCCAAGGAGGGTGACATTGTGTGTGTGCGTGTCATTGTGTGTACTCTCTCTCTCTCTCTCTCTCTCTCTCTCTCTCTCTCTCTCTCTCTCTCTCTCTCTCTCTCTCTCTCTCTCTCTCTCTCTCTCTCTCTCTCTCTCTCTCTCTGTGTGCTTGTGTGTGTGCGTGTGTGTCAGTGTGCCAGCTGGTTCACTGTTGTGCACTCAGTCTGTCCACTATTAAAGATCAGTGTGTTGAAAGGCGTAAGCAGCTTACACCAGGCAGTGGACTCGCATGCACACACACACGCACGCACGCACACGCACACACACACACACACACACACACACACACACACACACACACACACACACACACACACACACACACACAGTCCTAATACATTATCATGGCATCATATCATCACACATTATGCACATAGCACCAAGTACCAGGTGGAGCAACGAAATAAAACATCCAAATGAAGAAAAAAAGAAAACTATAATACCAAAAAATGGGATATTGTTTAATAAAAACTCACTGTGCCGTTAGATACACTCACTGACAATATAAAATGCAGATGTGTTGTTTGAGATGTCAGAAAAGCCCCGTGATATTAATGGAGACCAATAATATCTGAGACAATACTGTGTGTGTTTGAGAGCAGAAGAAAGTAATTATAATGAGCTGACTCATTCAAACTTCAAACATTGCCCCGTTTTCCACATTGAAATAGCATGACTTTTACAAACAAGTTCAGCTTTGGAAGGCCCCTGTGTGGAGGACTCCATACATCAAGTCTAAACAGGAAATGAAGAATGTACTCTCTGATTAATCTTGTGCAGCACTGCATAAAATAAAGATTAATTGGGGAAATGTGAGCAGGGTGTGTTGAAGGCTGAAGGCGGGGAAATGGCTAGTGATCGTCCTGACACACAAACACGCACACACGCACACACACACACACACACACACACACACACACACACACACACACACACACACGCTTATTTTTTTGTGTTTGATTGTGATTTTGTGAAGAAATGTATTTCCATTTGGTTTGGTTTGAAGTAAAAACTGGATTTATTCAGTGCGGTGCATGAGACACTGAACATCTTTGTGTCAATGAGATGCACACTGCTGCACACTAAGATCTATGTGAGTAGAGACATCTAGTGGGCAGTTGAGGTAGCACACTCACCTCTCCTTGACAAGAATGAGGTGTGTACTGCATAAGGTCATAGCTACGTGTGTAAAAGGAGTATATGTACTATGTCTGTGTATGTATGTATATATATATGTATGTATGTATGCATGTGAAACAGAACAACAGTATCACAATCAGTTAAAACATAGTTTATCCAAAGCAATTGTTGGTTGATTAATCGGCTTAATTGTTAATTAAGTGTGTGTGTGTGTGTGTGTGTGTGTGTGTGTGTGTGTGTGTGTGTCTGTGTGTGTGTCTGTGTGTGTTTGTGTGTACGCGCACGTGCGTACACACATGCGTATGTGCTTGCGTACATGCTTGTGTGTGTGTGTACAGGATACTACACACACATCTCCACCCTGGCTGATGTTCAAGAGAATGTGATGGAGTACCTCCATGTCCTCAGTCGACCAATGGTCATCAACCATGACCATGACATCATCTGGACAGAGGCCTACATGGACAGTGTGGTGAGTATGACCTCGTGGCCTTTTCACTATACTTACATTGTACTCACATCGCTCATTGTCCGTCTCATGTCTTTGTTCTCCATTTTTTATCCGTTGCAAATCATACTACCGGTTTCTACTTTTGTTGCAAGTCAGTCATGATTTGTTTATTTCAATCATATCATATGTGGGCCATTCTACAAAATTGGTGCCTTTTATGTCCCAGTGAAATAATGCCTTTAACGATGATGCAAAATGTCTTTGAAATAGCTATCAATTGTATGTCTTAATCATTTAACATGTGGAGGGTAAATATTGGAGTAAAAAACTTAAGAGAATATCTTGAAACATTTTAAAAACCTACCCTGAATACTGAAAAACATATTTAAGAGGCTTTAAAGGGGTATGCCACTATTTTGGGGCATAATACAGTTAAAATCGTTGGCTGGGGTTTATAAAGGTGTTAAAGTGTCTTATTTTTCATGTTAAGCGTTGTCTTGCTTTAAGACAAGTTAAAAGAGGGAATATGTCGCTAAGCTAGTGAAAGTCAATGGATCCGTGTAGCATTGTAGCATGCTACATGGATCCATTGACTTTCACTAGCTTAGCGACATGCTCCCTCTTTTAAAGCAAGACAACGCTTAACATTAAAAATAAGACACTTTGACACCGTTATAAACCCCAGCCAACGATTTTAACTGTATTAAGGCCCAAAATAGTGGCATACCCCTAAGATGGCCCCATACTTTTTTCAAATATGTATATGTGTGTGACATTACATCCAGTATTTTAAAAGGCAACAAAGAGTACTCGAATTTTGACAAATTTTGACAAAGAAAAGGCATCCATTTCATAGAATGATCCATGTAGTACCATGATTCACACTGTGTCATCAGAGAGAGTAAAGAGAGAGAGGTTCCATTGGCCCATTGTTTCTGGGTTCTATTATTGCAAAAGGGAGAGGGGGGAAATCCCCCTTTAGGCAGACCTAGGCAGACCTAAGGAGTGTTCTATTTAATGCTAGGAGTATTATGACACGCCCTTTTAGGCAGACCGGAACCTGGTCATGTTAGGTGCCCATAGCAACCTATTACATTGGCATATCTCTATACTTAAAGAATCTCTGGTGTCATGCTTATTTCCATGTTCTATCTTCACTTCACTTGTTTCTGATTCTTTTCTGTGTGTGTCACTCTAATGTCTGCGTGCCATTTCCATGTGTGTGTACCATTCTCATGAGCTTGCCTCCATCTTTTATATCTTCCCAGCTGCCCAATGCTGAAGAGGTAAAGCTATAGGCCTACCCATAGCACCTAGCACAAAACTAGCACCTATATTAGCATTAGTGCTAGCGTAGCGACTATAAGTACAGACTACGTTGCTACCGGTATAATGTTCCATTACCCTAGCTTTTGTCTGCTCAATAACTGATCGTATGTTACGTTAGCTGTAGTTTTAGTCTATTACTGTATGTCTGGTTTATAATACTGTGGAATTATGTAGAGGTGGATCTCTGTGTACAGTAAAGGTAAGTATAAATACTGTGAGTTTCTAGAGTGTAGTAGGGCTTTGAGTGCTAATTTCTAGATAGTAGAGCATAACGATAGAGCACTGTTTTCATCTCTGCTAATCCAGATGATTATATCCTCTAAAAACACTGTAGCAGTGTTTATTGCAGTGAACCACTGTTTCTAGATGCTAATGCGAAGACTGAGTCAATCACTGTCCAGTGGACAGCACAATTCAATAACAGGTGCTAAATGCTAATGTTAACATCTGTGCATACAGCTCTTCAACACCCAGGCCCAGAGTCTTCTGCTGATGACGTCAGTGGCCATGCCTGTGTTCAGCAAGAAAGAGGAAACGGTATGACTCATGGAAATACACTTGTACACACAGTATATTTTTACACACAGATGCATGCACGCATTTACAGACACACAGATGCATGCACGCACTGACACACACATGCACGCACGCACACTCAGGGACCGCACGCTATTCTGGCATACCGCTATTCCGGCATACAGCTATTCCGACATCCGACATGCCGCTATTTGGTTAGGGTTAGAGTAAGAGTTATTCTCCCTAAACTGATAAAAGCTGAGAAACGTAGCACAAACCACAGACATGGCATATCTCTGTGGGAAACGTGCCGGTATTCCGACTATAGACATCAATGTCGGTCGGAATAGCGGCATGTCGGAATAGAATAGCGGCATGTTACCGCACGCGCGCGCGCCCAAACAGACACACACACACACACACACACTAAAGGAAATAATATACACAAAAACAGAGCAGACTGTGTCTGTGACTCAACTTTGGTGCAACTGTCTGTATGTGTGTCATGGCTAAAGAGTGTGTGTGTGTGTGTGTGTGTGTGTGTGTGTGTGTGTGTGTGTGTGTGTGTGTGTGTGTGTGTGTGTGTGTGTGTGTGTGTGTGTGTGTGTGTGTGTGTGTGTGTGTGTGTGTGTGTGTCTACGTGCATGCGTGTTTGTGTGTCTGCAGCTTTCCCATGGGATCCTGTTGGGGGTGGTTGGCACTGATGTTCCACTCAAAGAGCTTATGAGACTAGCACCTCGATACAAGGTAACACACACACACACACACACACACACACACACACACACACACACACACACACACACACACACACACACACACACACACACACACACACACACACACACACACACACACACACACACACACACACACACACATCCCTGCAACTCAGAACATGCCCACACACACCGCTACTCAGTACATGCCCTCTGTGCTAACCTTGTGTGTCCTGGTTGCTCTGTGTTTCAGCTGGGGGTCCATGGCTATGCCTTCCT
>NC_085871.1:9253057-9258057 GCF_034702125.1 Engraulis encrasicolus
CGAGAAAAGTTGATTTCCTGATCTAGAGCACCTGAAGCAAATTGGAAATGGGACGCACTTGACTACCATGGCCGGGCCAACGGTCATGCTAGTGTGACGGAGGTCATCTTGCACCTGTTCACCCCCCTCGGGGATCGAACCTGCATCCTCGTCAACTACAACGGTTCGGCAATGGGAGACACAGTACGATACCGCTGGGCCAAGAGACTAGTATCTCGGGCCAACGGCACGAGACTGTATAAAGCTATCGGAGGGAGGTTTACCAACGTTCCACGCCAACTCTGTGCTAGTTAGCCTCCGTTACACTAGATTTGTAAGCAACAGGGCTTCTTCTTGGAGCTTGACCAGTTGCCTACAGCCAAAGTTTTGTTGGATAACATGACTTATTGCCCAATGACAATCCTCAGACACGCATTCTGTTTCTCTCTGGGTACCTTCCATTACCCTAACTCCTATCCTTGACACTGTGCTTCTGGGCCTTGCCCTTTGCTGATCCGTGGAGAAAACATTAAAGTTTCCCCGCTGTCAGCCTAGCCACAGCAACCATTAGAGGACTTTTCCCCCAGTCAACATCCTGATTGTAAATGAGACAATGACCGTTGAATTGCCCTATTGCAAGATATTGAATTAAACGTCTGTCGTCAATGACATCTTGCGACGCCATCACGAGGCCACAAGCACAAGAGAGGTACGAGAGTTAGGAGGATAATGGAAAAAACCCTCTGTCTGACACACACATACACACTGCTATGGCTGCACACTCATGGGCCTAGATACACACAGGCCAATAAAAACAGTGTCATTATTGGACTACATTAAAGTGAATGGTCGATAATACGGCACATGATGCAGGCAGTCAATATGACATCAAAAGGAAGTGTATGGCACTTAGCCTGCGTGATCAGATGTGCAGTGTTAGGGATTCTCTCTGGGCCAAAACATCCATCAGCCCATAACAGGTCCAACTGGCACACACTCTGATTGAACAATAAGGCACGATCAGAGACATTCGCACACTCTCACTGGCAGAGGTGTCAAAATAAAAGTAAAAAAAAGAAACATACCGGTAGTTTCCTTCCAACACAGGTAACTTATCTGACTAAGCAGTAGAACTGTGGATTTGTCTTACGATCAGCTGACTCTGCGCTGGTTCGTTGGATCAAGTATGTGGTGGATTCCTGTTAGGTTTTTAGTGTTTTTCAGTAACAACACTGTCAATCTATCTCATTAGGTGCTATGGAGGAAAGGGTGTAACAGCAATGTGATATCATGTGCTAATGTTGAACTTTTTATTATTGAATTATTACACAACACACACACACACACAGACACACACACACACAGACACACACACACACAGACACACACACACACACACACACACACACACACACACACACACACACACACACACACACACATACACACACACACACACACACACACACACACACACACAGAGGCACACACAGAGGCACACACAGAGGCACACACAGAGGCACACACAGAGGCACACACACGCACACACCGTGCCAATGTGACACCCTAGAAAAGCATGGCACTGTTCCACTGATCACTTCGGGTGGCGACGGTTGTGTCAGGTACAGTAGGCTACCTTTCCATCACCTTCCATTGAGACAGAGGTCATGTGGAGAGAGAGAGAGAGAGAGAGAGAGAGAGAGAGAGAGAGAGAGAGAGAGAGAGAGAGAGAGAGAGAGAGAGAGATCATTTGGCAAATACCACTACCGGCACAAGGCCTGCCAAAAATGTTGGGGAAAAAAACTCTATGGACTTCTACTGACACAATGTTCTCAACGGTGTAAACTGGTCCCAAAAACTGCAACTGCATCAATACCGAAAGTGCCAGACAGAGAAGTCACCATTTGAATACATAATTGTTGATTATGACAATGTCGGACAATTGTTTTGAAAAACAAAAATACAAAAAGGCATCCCAATACACTTTTTATGGTTATTGGAAACCAGTTGTGATTAGCATGAATACGGGATATGGAGGTCAAAGATCTTAGAGAGAGAGAGAGAGAGAGAGAAAGAAAGAGAGAGAGAGAGAAAGAGTGTCTGTGTGTGTGCGCGTTCATGCATGCGTGATTGCGTGCTTGTTTGCTCGCGTCTGTGTGGAAAGGTAAAGTCTTGCCAAAGTGGAAGTCGCAGTGAGTGCCAACTATCATCAATCTGAGTCTAATCTGCATTGTCTGGTCTGTCTGACACACGCACGCAAACGCACGCACACACACACACACCGGAGCCAGAACTTGCCAGGCTACTCATTCTGGTCACGAGGGAAAGCCATTTACAGCAGCCACACACACACACACACACACACACACACACACACACACACACACACACACACACACACACACACACACACACACACACACACACACACACACACACACACACACACACACACACACACACACACACACATTTGTCTTGACATTTAGAGAGAGATATAGGCAAATAGGCACGACTAGATAGAGCAGATTGAACGACAGACACACACACGTCCATCTCTCTCTCTCTCTCTCTCTCTCTCTCTCTCTCTCTCTCTCTCTCTCTCTCTCTCTCTCTCTCTCTCTCTCTCTCCCTCTCTCTCTCTCTATCTCTCTCTGTCACACACACACACACACACACACACACACACACACACACACACACACACACACACACACACACACACACACACACACACACACACACACACACTACATCGCAAGGCCTATACACCTCCTCCTCCGATCTAAGCATAAAAGAGATAATATCAGCAGTGACAGAGGTAGGTTATCCTGGCAACCGATGACACCACCACAGAGTGCAACACAACACTAACCCACGGATTATTAGCGCTATAGCAGAGAGAGTAGAGAGAGAGAGGTTCCATTGGCCCATTGTTTCTATTACAATGGCATATCTCTATATACTTAAAGAATCCCTGGCTATAGTATCGAGGGAGCTGTGTCATAAACAGTGTATAGCGCTGAGACCTGCACCATGACACTCACACAGTACTGATGATGAAACAGGTGGGTAATAGATTGTGTATTGCTTTATGAAGGGTGACCAGAAGGGGGCACTGTGTGCTGTGCAGTGAATTGGTAAGGCAGCACAGTAACTGTTTCTTGCCCAATTGGGTTTGCTAAGGATGGCTGTCTGCGGGTAAAAATGGGTAAAAATGGCTTTTTGGTGGGTTTTTTACTGCACATTTATAGCCATAGAAATCAATAGAATTTAGTTCAAATTGGGCGAATTTAGTGCTTCCAGGAGGGTTTTGAGCATTTTTTGGGGCTGGAAATCATCAGTCGCATCTGGCAACCCAGCATCACATCCCCTCAACTCAAGGACAAGGAGCAAGCACACACACACACACGCACGCACGCACGCACGCACGCACGCACGCACGCACGCACGCACGCACGCACACGCACACACACACACACACACACACACACACACACACACACACACACACACACACACACACAGTTCACTCACACACAAACTCAGGGCTAAGATGGATCTGTCCAGATGTTGACTTTAATCTCCTTGCGAAATTGAACGTAAAGCATGTCATGGCTTTTCTTGGAACAGCTGGAAGGCAAAAAGTGTGTGTTTACAAGCCTGTGTGTGTGTGTGTGTGTGTGTGTGTGTGTGTGTGTGTGTGTGTGTGTGTGTGTGTGTGTGTGTGTGTGTGTGTGTGTGTGTGTGTGTGTGTGAAGCGCAGGGCTAGGCAAAGTGAGTCAGCGTATATATATATATACTGTATGACAGATGGAGATGGAAATTAATGTTTCTAACTTATGTTTGCTTGTTCATGTGTGCGTGCCTGCGTGCGTGCCTGCATGCGAGCGGGCGTGTGTGCATTTGATCGTTTGTGTGTGCGTGTGTGTGTGTGTGTGTGTGTGTGTGTGTGTGTGTGTGTGTGTGTGTCTGTGTCTGTGTGTGTGTGTGTGTGTGTGTGTGTGTGTGTGTGTGTGTGTGTGTGTGTGTGTGTGTGTGTGTGTGTGTGTGTGTGTGTTCCTCTGCATTGTAGTGCTTGGCTGCTCTCTGCTTGGCTTCTGCTCTGCCACACCCTGGCATTTATGTGGGCCCATAAATGACCACCCGTTTCGCACACTGCCCAAATCCTGCTTCCGAGTGTGTGTGTGTGTGTGTGTGTGTGTGTGTGTGTGTGTGTGTGTGTGTGTGTGTGTGTGTGTGTGTGTGTGTGTGTGTGTGTGTGTGTGTGTGTGTGTGTGTGTGTGTGTGTGTGTGTGTGTGTGTGTATGTTTTCAAGGGAGAGACAGGACATTACCAGGATATGTGTTACTATCTGGTGTGTTTGCTTGTGCGTGTGCGTGTGTATGTGTGTGTGTTTTAAGGGAGAGGGAGAGACAGTGAGACTGTGTGTGTGTGTGTGTGTGTGTGTGTGTGTGTGTGTGTGTGTGTGTGTGTGTGTGTGTGTGTGTGTGTGTGTGTGTGTGTGTGTGTGTGTTTAGACCTACGTGTGTGTATATGTGGGCCCATAAATGACCACCCCTTTAGTGCCTGTATCCTCCTTCTGTGTGTGTGTGTGTGTGTGTGTGTGTGTGTGTGTGTGTGTGTGTGTGTGTGTGTGTGTGTGTGTGTGTGTGTGTGTGTGTGTGTGTGTGTGTGTGTGTGTGTGTGTGTGTGTGTGTGTGTGAGAGAGAGAGAGAGAGAGAGAGAGAGAGAGACAGAGCCCACGTCCACATCTTTGCGTGCGTGCGAGTGTTTAAAGGTCTGAGAGGGCGAGTATACTGTAGGTAGCACGGCCATGACTGGCTCTTACCCCTAACCTCCTAACCCTCCACCTGGCTGCTGTATGCTTTGCACTGTAAAATATTGCAACCAGTTAAACATGAAACAGTAAGTTGCCCTGCCGCCTTAAGTTTGTAAGTTAATTCAACTTGTGAAAGCTCCGAGTTGGGTTAAAGGGACACTGTGTGAGATTTGTAGTTGTTTATTTCCAGAATTCATGC